>NC_090258.1:28187805-28422805 GCF_037325665.1 Littorina saxatilis
GTGCTCTTCTGCCTAATAATGCTACCACATAATTGTACAAGTAGACACGCCCCCACCTCACCCTCACCTCCTCAACCCCATCCAATGTAATTTGTTTGTGATTTGACAAAATGTTGAGGCTGTTCTTGTAATTTCATCACACAACCGCGACCGGCAAGGTTGGCCTAGTGGTAAGGCGTCCGCCCCGTGATCGAGAGGTCGTGGGTTCGAAACCCGGCCGGGACTTTAAAAATTGGCAATCTAGTGGCTGCTCCGCCTGGCGTCTGGAATAATGGGGTTAGTGCTAGGACTGGTTGGTCCGGTGTCATAATAATGTGACTGGGTGAGACATGAAGCCTGTGCTGCGACTTCTGTCTTGTGTGTGGCGCACGTTATATGTCAAAGCAACTCCGCCTTGATATGACCCTTCGTGGTCGGCTGGGTGTTAAGCAAACAAACAAACAAACAAAAATCGCACAACCACGAGTCCCAAATTGGAACCTGTAGCAAAGTTATACGTGCCCCGTGCTGTCTTCCGCATCGCATTCACGCCCCGTAGATGACAGTTTCATTGCGGTCAGACGACATTAATTGTACCTGTGCATGTAATTTTCACAAAATCCACTAGTTTCAGAGTTCAGAAGAAGGTTAGCAAAAGTAAGATGACAAAAACAGTTCTTGCCGTTTGCATTCTTCATGCAACTCACCAATGAGGTCAGTAACAACTAACCCAATCCCATTGAAAGACATGATTATTCTGTTTGGCTTCACTTTACTCCTTGGAAGTGTTCAAACCGAAGAACGTATGATATCCTAGACGAGTGGCCAAGACCAATCTTGACTTTGCAGACCTTATCAGTTTGCCCAGAAATATTTTAGCTACAGGACCAATGGTTTGCCACGGATGAAGTGTTTGTCCCCATGCCTGCGAAGTATGACATGATGAAATATCGATGCTTCCTAATATTTGTGTCTAAATAAAACGTTGCAGCACGCCTGAAACTTCTTTTTCTTCTTCAGCGTTCCAGAATTTTCTGGTTACGTGTGAGCTCGTTTGCCCATTTGGGTTCCCCACACTATGCTCTGAGAGCATAGTCAGCTTCACTCCGCTTTCGTTGAGTAGGCATGCTGAGTATTTTCGTGTTTCCATAACCCACCGAACTCTGACATGGATTACAGGATCTTTTCCATGCGCACTTGGTCTTGTGCTTGCGTGTACACACGAAGGGGGTCAATTAAGTCACTAGCAGGTCTGCACATAAGTTGACCTGGGAGATCGGAAAAATCTCCACTCTTAACCCACCAGGCGGCAGCGACCGGGATTCGAACTCACGACCTCACGCCTGAAACTAATGTGTTGCTTCTTGAAAGGTTCCTTCATCTTCTAACATGCTTAAAACATCATGCACGTTCAAAGACAAGGAAGATAGAAAGTGCGTAGAGCCTTCTTTAGTGCATGTGAAAACACCACCCCTCTTGTGCCCAGCGTCCCATATATGGGACGGTACTTTATGCATACACTTCTTCGCGTGCATTTGTTTTTTTTTCCAAAATCTGAGACATAATTTTAGATCATTGCTGTATCTTAATGTTTTGTTATAAGTGTTATATATAAAAAAGTGAACAATAAAGGAACGGTAGCTTTTGACTTTATGTATTATCGCTCGTTTTTCAAGAAATTGCACAAAAAAGTCGCCTCCTCTCTCAAACGGACGGGAGGGGGGGGGGGGGGGGGGTCTGCAACTCAACTTCACTAATTGAAAACAAGTAGACCCTCTTGGTACATCCAGCAGACCAGGGTCTGGAACTTATGCATAGTATATGGGACGATGGGCATGAATGGGTTAACTGCTTGGTTTGTTGAGGAAAAAGAGATGATGATGATGATGATGAGACAGACAACCAAACATATAATTATATTACTTGCAGTGGGGGCCGGGCTTGTTTCCCCTGAAGTGAAGGTGTACGAACTGAATCGCTATTAATTTTGTACTAACTTCTGACAGGTTCATGTCTACTAGCTGAATCAAGGCGTATAAGCTGAATCGGGGTGTTTTCAAAAAAACAGGTACAGTTCTAAAATCATGGATTCCTTTAAACTTCTGTTCAGGCGAAATATTTAACCAGGCAATAATTGTGGTGCTCATGTGCATAATTATCAGGGGTCGATTTTGATTACAGAGCGAGAAAAACAAGTCCAAGTTGGAAAGTCATGCAATATGTTTGTCGCGCGAGTGTAATCATGAGGTCCACTAGTACCCAGGTAATTACTGTACACATAGCCTAACCAATCTGCTATGTAGGCTGTTTACACAACTTACCGCAACGTGTTTCTTCAAATGTGCCACAATTTAGGCTTTATGAACGGAAACATCCGGAGTACGAACTATATATAGCCAGAATCAGTTGAGACACCATGATTGTTGTCTTTATGCAAATAAAAGCACTAAACACCTCCATGTGGTGTTTTTTTTTAATCCACACACTTTTGCAAAAAATGTGTCAAAAGATGTGCCGAAGAAATGCCAACAAATTGAATCGATAAAAATGCCGGAACTATATGCTATATTGTATTTCGATTTGATTTCCCATATGCCTCAGGCAGACACACAGACAGACAGACGGCCGGATACAAATCTTGTCAAAAAATTAATATGGATGAAATGAGAAAGGAAATGACTGAACACATGTAAACAAACAAACAAATATAAAAGCACTCAAAATCAAAAAAAAAAAATGTGAGTTGACTTACTGAGCTGTATACATTCAATTCCTATTCAGTTATATATGTTCATTATAGTGCCCTTCGTTTTTTACTGTACAAGTATGCACACTATTCACAAGAAAAATGTCCTTTTCCCTTGATGCTTCCCGCATATCCTTAAGTGAAGTGCTAACGTAAATTTTGTTTCTTCGTGTGTTCTTGTTTTCGGTTTTTGGTTTTAAGAAATCCTTCCATTTTATTTCGTAATTTCTTCCTTTTTTTTAAATTTTGGTTTTCCCGAGTTTTGCTTGACTTATATTTTCATGAATGAACGCCCTAAAATCGTCGAACTCTTCATTCAAACTTTCAGAAAATGATTAATATTTAATGATTATTTACGTAAATCAAGTCAGGATGATGGTCACGAGAATGATAAAGTTGAGAAGATAAAACGAAATAAATCTGCGAAAGAGTTAGTTCTGCTTACCCGCTATTTGCTCATTCATACCTGTTAAAGATTGAAGAACCACCTTCCTGTTTTAGATGCAATGGACCATTGCACACGTCCTTACCAAGTGTGTTCACGTGAAAGAACAAATACTACAGTGCAGATACCCTGTGGGATTTTTTTCTCCGGGAAGTCCCCCCAGACAATTTTTTTTTGTATAAAAGAGATCGAGACTTTTAACAAGATTGTAACTGTTTTCCATAAAGGAGTTCGAGACTTTTAACAAGATTGTAACTGTTTTCCATAAAGGAGTTCGAGACTTTTAACAAGAGTTGAAGTGACAAGTGTGAAATGGCATGAGCTTGTTAAAACTGTCTTCGTTTTATTGTTTGCTGGACCTACTTGTAAATAAACTTCAATTTCGCACACAGAGAACACCATGTAAACTGAGAAAGTAAGCGAACTTGAATCGGTTCGTTATAACCAAATAGGGACCTTTAACAATCAAGAGACACTTGAATCGGTTCGTTATAACCAAATATGTGACCCTCCACCACGAAATGAGTCGCATGTCACCTCGCGCGGTTCTGCGCTGGGCTTAATATAAGTCCGGGGAGTGTCTGGTAACAGTGTAAGGGTCAAATTAGTCACAGGCTTATAACTCAAACAGTTGTCGCTCTTTTCTAAAACGGTTTTCCCCACTGGATAGAGCATAAAAAACTCTTTAGAAAAATGTAAAAATATGAAAATCATGCAAAGGTGACATGCGACTCATACCGTCGTGGAGGGTCACATATGGACCTTTAACAATCAAGAAACACAAAACATTCAAGCAGTAAATAAAC
This sequence comes from Littorina saxatilis, assembly GCF_037325665.1. Classification (NCBI taxonomy): domain Eukaryota; kingdom Metazoa; phylum Mollusca; class Gastropoda; order Littorinimorpha; family Littorinidae; genus Littorina; species Littorina saxatilis. The sequence goes on from NC_090258.1 coordinate 28,191,782, forward strand.
TATACTTGCGTCTGCACGTGTCCACGAATCGAAGAACTGCAGAGAACAATCTACGACCTTCTTTAACCCGAGAGGAGTAGAATGAAGTGCTGTGGTTAGACAGGTTACCTAAATACAATGAACATGGCTGATAAACAATCAGTTGTTTATCTCATGTGTCACACTTGCGTGGGTTTTAATCGTGGCATCTGCATCCCTCCCCCCCCCCCCCCCTACTCGTGCTTGAATGTGTGTGCTCGCGACCGTGTACGTGCATGCGTCCTTGTGCGAGCTAGTGTACGTGAGTTTATGTGTCCTTTGATCGTCTGTCTGTCGGTCCGACGGTTTGTCTGTGTGTGTCTGTGTGTCTGCATGTGTCTGTATGTGTCTGAGTCTATGTGTCTGTTTTGTATCTTACAATTACACCTAGCTTGTATATAAAATATGACATTCGTCCAGGTGTTGCCAAGTTATTGTCATCGTTTACTTAAATGGACGACCGTTCCTTTTCGGGGGTTGAGTTTTCTTGACATGTAGTTCTTTACTGTTGTTGTTGTTGTTGTTGTTGTTGTTGTTGTTGTTGTTGTTGTTGTTGTTGGCGTTGTTGTTCCCCTGTACTGTCTAACTTTACTTTGATGTGTTTTACTATTTGTTTTGGCATTGTGTACATAATTGTTTATTTGTGGATGTTTTTGTTGGGCGCTCAAAACTAAATGTATTTTCGGATTTGTGCCATGTAAGTATCCTCATTATTATTATCATAATTATTGTTATGTTGTTGTTGTTGTTGTTGTAGTTGTTGTTGTTGTTGTTGCTGTTGTTGTTGTTTTTGTTCTTCTTTTTTGTTCTTCCTAAACGGTGGGTTTCTGCACAATGCAGCTGGTCTTGTGTTCTGGTTGAGTAAATGTCAATGGGGACTAACCAAGATGTAACATGGTTGATCTTTTTTGGATGAGAAACAGCACAGAGCAAACAAATCGAGACGTCTGCATTCGTCTAGCGGACTAAACCAGTTGGATTTTTAGAAAATCAAACCCGAAGTCTATGAAATGCCACCGAGTACCAATCCTATCAGAAGCAAAAAACCAGGACGAAGAAAGGGTAAGTGTCAAAAATTGCCGTCTGTAAAAACAATCACATTGTGTTAAAACTGGGGATCACTGAACGTTCAACTATTAAGTTTAAGGTATTCCTCGTGTTCTCTGTGGTTATTCCAAACCTAAACCCGACCTGTATTTCTCTTCAGGCGATTTGAGAAAGTTAGTTTAATGGCAGGGATTATGCCTTCAACTTCTCTATTATTTTGTAAATAGTGTACACTTTTTGTACTTGTATATATGATGACTTGTCGTGGGTTATATCTGAACTGTTTGGTGATATTTCAAATATATGACGAAGGGCACAGTAATTGTTTCGTAAATCGGGTGTGTCGCTTTCAATAATTACGATTTTTGTGAGCACAGCACATTTTCGAAATCATACCGCTTTGACGTATGAAAATGGATAATTGGCCGTAACAACAAAGCTCTAATAATAAAAAATAATACAAAATAAATGACAGAAGCAATGGAAGAAAAGGTACAACATGCATGATGAAACTTGCGCCCTTATCACGAACACCGTGGCAAAAGCATCATCTCACTGATATTGTTTCTAGCTTGATATATTAACTTTTGTTTATTTCGAGGGTGCCAATTATCTAGCCAGCAAACATACAACGATACGATCAATCACGTATGCAAAGGTGTGAGTGTTGCATGACTTTCACACTGATTTCTCTCACACGATTACTTGATATGTGTGACCCTCCACCACGAAATGAGTCGCATGTCACCTCGCGCGGTTCTGCGCTAGGCGTATTATAAGTTCAGGGAGTATCTGGTAACAGTGTGAGGGTCACCTTAGTCCCAGGCTTATAACTCAAACAGTTTTTGCTCTTTTCTAAAACGGTTTTCACCACTGGATAGAGCATTAAAAACTCGTTAGGAAAATGTACAAATATGAAAATCATGCAAAGGTGACATGCGACTCATTCCGTGGTGGAGGGTCACATTTGATTTTTGTCCTTGTGAGTGTCAGCTTGCAAAACAGACGTTGCTGATGCGCGTGCACGAAAACAAGCTGTTTTGACAGTATTATCAATTGATATCAAAAACCTTGTTATTTGCTCTGCTTGCATTATTTCTATACAATTATTCCCACCCTCTCCCCCATCTCTCCAAATGCGTACCCGATTCGCCACGTGGATCAATCTCGTTTAAACTTGATGGAAAACGGCAACGATATCATAGTTCAGTGTTGTTCCCCGGATGAGATGACATACGGTTGATTGGTCCTGGATTGAAAATACCGTAAACTACCTTGTAAGCGCCCAGTATCGAGTAAACTACCTTGTAAGCGCCCAGTATCGAGTAAACTACCTTGTAAGCGCCCAGTATCGAGTAAACTACCTTGTAAGCGACCAGTATCGAGTAAACTACCTTGTAAGCGCCCAGTATCGAGTAAACTACCTTGTAAGCGCCCAGTATCGAGTAAACTACCTTGTAAGCGCCCAGTATCGAGTAAACTACCTTGTACGCGCCCAGTATCGAGTAAACTACCTTGTAAGCGCCCAGTATCGAGTAAACTACCTTGTAAGCGCCCAGTATCGAGTAAACTACCTTGTAAGCGCCCAGTATCGAGTAAACTACCTTGTAAGCGCCCAGTATCGAGTAAACTACCTTGTAAGCGCCCAGTATCGAGTAAACTACCTTGTACGCGCCCAGTATCGAGTAAACTACCTTGTAAGCGCCCAGTATCGAGTAAACTACCTTGTAAGCGCCCAGTATCGAGTAAACTACCTTGTAAGCGCCCAGTATCGAGTAAACTACCTTGTAAGCGCCCAGTATCGAGTAAACTACCTTGTACGCGCCCAGTATCGAGTAAACTACCTTGTAAGCGCCCAGTATCGAGTAAACGCCCACCCCTAAGTAGGGTCAAACTCTGTGCATAGGGCACACTACTTAGTAAGCACCCACCCCCAACATTTGGATTGGTGGCGTCAACATGTTTTTTGTTTTTTTGTTAATTGTGTGTACAGTTCTGTAGAGACATTTTAATACACGGGAATGAAGACTAGATGCTGACAGATGGTTATAATGCTAATTCCATACTCTCGCCACTGAAGTATCTGGGAAGCCCAGCCAAAAGAATGAAGATTTAGTAGAGATCAGCTTTGCTTGATTTAAAGGCAGCAAGTAAACAGACCAGTGTCTGATTACACTATTTCCGTCTAAAGGATTTGGACTGTCTAAAACTCCTTACCCCTTTTTTCGCCAGATTGCTTGGATCAGTAAAAATGACTGCATACAATGACTATTCATTCTAAGGTGTTTAGTATGTGCGTTCATTCCCACTCTCTGCGACTAGTGGCGGTTCTATACCAGCACGGTTGGCCTAGTGGTAAGGCGTCCGCCCCGTGATCGGGAGGTCGTGGGTTCGAACCCCGGCCGGGTCATACCTAAGACTTTAAAATTGGCAATCTAGTGGCTGCTCCGCCTGGCGTCTGGCATTATGGGGTTAGTGCTAGGACTGGTTGGTCCGGTGTCAGAATAATGTGACTGGGTGAGACATGAAGCCTGTGATGCGACTTCTGTCTTGTGTGTGGCGCACGTTATATGTCAAAGCAGCACCGCCCTGATATGGCCCTTCGTGGTCGGCTGGGCGTTAAGCAAACAAACAAACAAACAAAAGTGGCGGTTCTACGAGCGGATTTCCAGTCATCTTTTACAGCTTGCATTTGAGTAAAAGAACATGCATTTTTTCCGTGTTTGATTGTGTTTTTTTTTGTTTTTTTGTTTGTTTCCCCAACATTTTAATCAATCAATAAACACGTGATAACAAACATGGTAACTGTGTGTTTTCTGTTTGTACACATACTTTCTCATTTATATGCTTTACCTTAAATCAGAGACAATATTAAACAATTTGTTTCTAATTAATAAAACTTCAGACAAACGAAATCTCAAAACAACATGATTTCCAAAATTAATTTCCAGTGTTAATCGTGAATCGTTTTTTTTAAATGCTTACGCACATCTTTGCGATTAAAATAATCTTCTTCATATTTTTGCTGTTATTTTTTATACCAAAAAGCACATCTGTTACATTCAACCTAATTCTTTCGCCAATGTTTACTAATATGTACATTTCAATATGACCCTCCACCGCGGCATGAGTCGCATGTCACCTTTGCATGATTTTCATATTTTTACATTTTCCTAAAGAGATTTTTATGCTCTATCCAGTGGTGAAAACCATTTTAGAAAAGATTGAAAACTGGTTGAGTTATAAGCCTGTGACTGAGGTGACCCTCACACTGTGACCAGACACTCCCCGGACTTATATCAAGCCTAGCGCAGAACCGCGCGAGGTGACATGCGACTCATTTCGTGGTGGAGGGTCACATATTTCCAAAACCTGAGCACGGTTGGGCATTCAAATAAAAAATGCTTCAATACATCAAGTTCATCCTCACAATATACAGTTTTTATCAGCCTTCACTTTCATTTTACACAATAAAATATTCGTTGGATAAATGTTTTGCAATATTTTCCAATGCAGTACACCTTAACGAACTTCACTAGTGACAGTGGCTGCTAAGTTCCAATTCTTTTCGTCAATTTCAAATCCTAACTTTCTTCTCCAAAATCCTTCTTAACAGGCTGGGCTGTATTTTTTCCCTACGAGAATCTTTCGAATTTCTTTTACTGATCTAATTTTTTTCCCACAAAAGGTCGGAATGTCACAGACATCGTCTATAGCTACATTTCTTAAAAGGAGATGTACAGCTGTACGAACAACATTGTACTCAAGCAATCTATTTGCAGTGTAGCCAGTTCTTTCACACACTTCTTCATAGGTAGCAAAACGTCAATTCTCACACATCGCTCACAAACATTATACCACTTTTAATCCGATCCGCAAAAAAGAGTGGGTTACCTTGACAAATTATATATTTATTGTTCCACAACAAACCCGATACAGAATTACCATTATCGACCTGATTATTATCAAGCTATGCCTTCAACACAGCGGACTAAAATTCCGATTTAATACTGTCCAATCCTTTAAATGGTTTGCTATTAATGTTCGCAAAAAAACATTCAAAGCGACTCCCAAAACGGAAAAACTGTGCTTTTGGGAGCCATGAGCATTTCTGGTCTTCATTAAACAGAGTTAGGTTCACAACCCAACTTAACAAAACGGAACACTGCATCTGTCACAAATCAATCATGTTCAATCCACCTTGCTTACCATCGTTACATAAAACAGTTCTTTTCACCTTTTCAAATGCCTTTCTGTTGCAGTCTTTTTTGCGCCACACGAAGCGAAACATTAACCTATTAATTTCAGTTAGAACGTCGTCCGGTACAATCAGCGCCTGCATTATATAGACAAAATGTGGCAGGATAAACGTTTTAAATACACAGACTTTACCAATAATGCTCAAATTCCGTTTCTCCCACACGAAGATGAGCCTTTTCGCAACATTGGAACATTGGAACTGCTCGATCCATTGAACTCTTGCACGCACCTGTGCTGCACGAGATTTACGCTGCTCTAACAGTTCTAACTGCAGCTTGACCTTCTGCCGTTTACCTTGCGTTTGAATACAGTCAGGGGAGATCCCAAGGGCTTTATCCAACTCATTTAATTCTCCATACAATTTTGCAACATCGTTTTTAGTTTCAAAGCTTTTAAGCTTACTTAAATTTTGGGAGAAATCCTTGATTCTCATTTTCAATAATTCCCAACCAAGTTGACAATCCTCTTCATCATCAAGTTGAAATGTGTCAAACATTTTGTTCATTTGATCAACAAAGCTCACATCATGCAACAGAGAATTATTAAATTTCCAATAACCCTCTCCTCTCACGACATCAGAGAGTTTAATATGAATACTACAGCCTGTGACGAATGGAATTCGTGTATCGACTCCCTCTCTCATATTAATCGAGACTTCACTAGTTGCGTACACAAAACGAGGTTAAATGACCGAGACTATGTCATGACGACACTGTATACATATGACGTCAACGCTCGCGCCATTAGTCCAAAACTAGTGCAGCGTACAAGGCAAGAATGTGTTTATCTTCATGGAAAGAAATTTAAACGAAGAGAGCAAAAGAAAACAGCGTGCATTGGTATTAATTCGTGAATATGAACTGTACATATATTCAGTTGAGGTTGCTAGGATGCAATGCTCTGACCGTTTCATTGACTCCAAGATGGCAGCAATCAACGAAGCCACGTAGATTGCACCAGCATATGTTTCACCTTCCGTGGACGGATTTCCACATTTTTGCGATCTCCAAAGGTCCACTAACCGCAGGTAAAACACGCTAGTACATTTTAACATTATTGATTCACAGGAAAACACAGGTATTGTTCATTTTTCCATGTGTTTGTGTCAGTCTGTGAACTCTTGTTTCTGTGTTGTTTTAGAGAAACAAATTGAATGATATCGATGGAAATCATACTTGATAATAACAGATATTGCACGTGTGTGTTGCAGAAGGTGCAAGTGTACAGGGGTGTACAATGCTTGTGTAAATGATGTCGTGTGAACACTGTGGGAAGGGCAACGTCAGCGGTAACCACGGAAGGAACCACCAACGTCCCCAAGTGTCACCCAGATCGAGTTTATCATGATGAGTAGACTACTTTATATTTTGTGAACACTAACACACCGTCATGTCTTCATTTGTGTAAACCGAAATACATTTGCAACGAGAAGAAGAAGTACGTTCCGCGCTTCGATATCAAACGTCTACGCAACAAGAAGAAGAAGGACAATGTTGTTATGTGTGTGTGAAATCGCACCAGCGAAATCATAATCTATAAAACTTTCATTTGAAGATTCTAAGAGAAAGGGATTGATGTCTGCAAGAATGATCACGTGCATGTTTTTGAAAGTACAGAATTATTAAATTTCTTATTACTTCTTTGCACTTGTCTCTGTTAAACACTGATCAGCCCTAGAACGAGAAGCAGACGTCACAATGGGGGCTCGAGTCACGGGATATTGAATCAACGTTTTACTTTCGATCCAGCCGTTCCAAATTTTTCTCGTTTCAAAATTGCTGTAGGTTTCTTGCATGTCGATTTGTATTGTATATGTTCGTACTTCATCGCCATCGTCTCATCATATAATTTTATTTATTTACCTTTAGTTATATTACTTATCACAGATCTATAACTCAACGTGTGCCCTATCACACGGTAAAATAAAAACTGGAAGTGTTGTCAGCTGAAACGACACGTTAAAAAATCAATATTTAGCGAGACCACTTTTGATTTGTTAGCTCCCGATTTTATTTGTGGTGTTCCAATTCATCAGTGTGATAGTATTCTTACACGTACTATCGGAACCATCATTCCCCTTAGTTTGTTCTAAATTACGCGGGAGGTTGGTGGGAGTCAGGTACCTAAGAGGTAAGGATTTAATACCTGTATTTCCCTGTGAAGCCCTATATAATCGACTTGTGGATATCAGTCGTATTTACTTGCTGTAGAAGTGGCTGTAAATTAATCTACACAGTAAATGATGCGAATTGACAGTTGAGTTGATACATCTTGTATATTCAACGTTCGATCGAGTGAAAGATTGATCTTTTCGCCAGAAAGAGTCAAATAAAGTTTACAGTGTAAGTTCTCGTTGGTAGATAGAAGTAAACTGACTCACGATAGAACGTGGAAACATAACTCTTTGGGTGGTTGTGTGGAAACGTAACGTAACATACGTTGAAGAATTATTTCAAAGTACAGTAGAAGTAGAGCTAAACTAGGACTTGCATTTTGTGCACGAAGGCGCCGCCCGACTGTTTCTTTTTGTAATTTGATCCGAAATTTAGTAGCTCGACGGTGTTTGAGCAACATACATTTTGTACGTTTTGGAATAATACGCGAGGTGACTTATGAGTGACGACAGTTCCCCAGCTCATAATTTTAGAAAGTCCACCATCGCAGCCCAGTTGGCACGGAAACAGCCGGCCGACAAATCGCTTCCCATAGTAACCACAGATAAGAAGGGAAGAAAAACCCTTACTGTCGGTAACGATCGGGAAGAGGTGATAGACTCGTTACCAATTCCTGCTGACGAAGAAGAGAGTGTTCATCTCTCTCTTCAAGTTGACAGCAACCGTAACGACGAAGAGGTTGATCCACAGGCGTGCACGGACGTGTCACCTGTAAATATGTCTCAGTCCACAAGTGTAGATCCGCTAGAGTTGACTAGACAGTTAATGGCCGAAGGACAGTTGTTGGGGTTAGAAGGAGCCGAGTTGCGTGCATTTGTTCTTGATCAGAAAGAGAAGCAACAAACTCTTGATCGCGAAGAACGAGAACGTGATGCTGAACGACAAGAACGTGACGCTGAACGACAATTCCAACTGGAACAGTTGAAAATCCAGAACGCCAACCAAGAGGGCAACAGGAACAACAACTCACCAGGACGTATCCGCGAAGATGATGGTTTCAAGCCCAAGATTCCTTTTCTAGACGACCGTGATGACATCGAGAGTTGGTTCCATCAGTTCGAGCATTATGCTCGAGACTGTAACCTGAGTGATGCAGCAAAAGCTTCACGTGTAGTGTACTTTCTGAAGGGTAAGGCGAGAGTCATCTTCTCAAAGCTGAATGAGGAAGACGCTAATGACTACGACACTCTCAAACACGCTTTGTATGAGGGCTTCCAACTCACTAGCGAAGATTATAGAAAGAAGTTTCGCCAAACCAAGAAAAGCGCCACTGACACGTATAAAGAGCACATCACGAAGCTAGAACGGTATCTAGACAAATGGGTGGAATTAGCAGAATGCGACCAAGATGTAAAAGATCTCAAAGATTTGTTGGTCCGTGAGCAGGTGTTAGACACCCTTCCTCCTGACCTCGCCGTTCACATTAGGGATAGAGACCCTAAGAGCGCCAAAGAGATTGGGATGATAGCCAACACATATCAACAATCTAGATCGAACGTCAAAACTTCATCGACGTACGTCAAGCCTGAAAAACGTCGTTCTCCCCAAGAAGAAACAAGAATAGCTGCTCCATCAACAAAACCCGCAAATCAAACTCTAAAGGCAAAGTTGAGTGACGCCGAGAGAGAGAAACTGCGAGCATCTGGATGTTGTTTCATTTGTAAATTGCAAGGGCATGTCTCTCGTTTTTGTCCAAACAAGAGAGACACAGCAGGTGCAGTTTCATCGAAGAAAGATACACTTGAGACACCGATCCTCTTAGAAAAACTTTGCGGAAATTGCAAGGAAAAGAAATGTGCCGAAGTGGTACCAGTGAAGCTGAATGGAACAATTGTCAACGCTTTGAGAGACACTGGATGTACTGGTATCATTGTCAGCAAGAAGTTTGTGCCAAAGGAGGCATATTCAGCGAAAATGAAGGAGACTACTCTGGCAGAGAAAGACTCCAAGAAGATGTACCACACCGCCGTGGTGCACATCGATTCACCCTACTTTGACTCCGAGACAGAAGTAACGGTGATGGACGACCCAATTTACCCTGTCCTCATAGGTAAATGGTATGGACTAGGTAAAGAGAAGAAATTGACTCCCACATATCCTGTTCGAGACCCAGCGTGGTACCCTGGGACAGCAGCTGCTGTTACCACGAGAGCACAAGCGACAGAAGACGCCCAGAAACCAAGCTGCAGTCACAAACAGGGAGTCAAGGAAGAAGAAAGACTGTATTCGCCAGCTGATCTGAAGAGAGAACAGGCAAGTGACCCTTCGTTGAAGACCATCAGGCAATTTGCCAACTCTCCAGAAGGGATCAATGGGATACGGTATTCATACAAGAAAGAAATCCTGTATAGAACAACGAAAGATCGCCACGGAAACGACCGTTCACTAGTAATCGTTCCGAAGAAACTCAGGAACAAAGTTCTTTCATTTGGTCACGATCACCCCATGGCAGGACACTTAGGTCAAAGAAAAACATCTGACAGAATTAGAGCAGAATTCTGGTGGCCAGGGTGTGCAGGAGACATTCGTAGGTATTGCTTGTCCTGTGACACATGCCAAAGAACTGCACCGAAAAGTCAGACAAAGAAAGTCCCTCTGGGAAGGATGCCACCCATCAGTTCAGTTTTCAAGAGAGTTGCGGTGGATATCATCGGCCCGGTCAAACCTATGTCGGAGAGCAAGAAACAATACATCTTGGTATCTGTTGACTACGCTACCCGATACCCCGAAGCCGTAGCCCTGAAAAACATCCAAGCAGATACCGTAGCTGAAGCTCTCTGGGATATGTGGACTAGATTGGGAATCCCAGATGAAGTGATAACGGACCAAGGCACACAGTTCACCAGCCACCTGATGAAAGAAGTGAACGACTTTCTCAGCATCAAACACCATAGGACTGCACCGTTTCACCCTCAAGCGAATGGTTTAGTCGAAAGATTCAACTCCACACTGAAGAGCATGCTGAAAAAGTTAGCGATCGATCAACCGAGGGAATGGGACACGTTTATCCCCGCCCTCCTGTTCGCATACAGAGAAGCTCCACAAGAAAGCATGGGATTTTCGCCGTTTGAGCTGCTGTATGGGAGATCTGTCAAAGGACCCATGCAAGTGCTGCGCCAAACATGGACCGAAGAAGAAATCTCAGGGGAGCAGAAGACTACAGCAGAATATGTAGTCAACCTCAGGAACAGAATAGAAGAAACGTGCAACGTGGCACGTGAGAACCTGAAGAAAGCGGCCAGCAAGCAAGCCCATTTCTTCAACAAGAAAACGAAACCAAGGACGCTAGAAGTCGGAAAACGGGTTCTACTTCTACGCCCTGTGAAGAACAACAAGCTGGAACTTACATGGTCAGGTCCCTACAAGGTTGTGGAAAAGTTGAATGAATTCGACTACAAGATCCAAGTTGGCAGAAGAACACGGATCTACCACATCAACCTCATCAAGGAGTACCAAGAACGGGAATTGAGTTCCGCCACTCCCAATCCCAGTTCATCTGCCCAAGCGAGTGTTCCTGCTTCAAACGAAGAAGAAAGTGATGAAGAAGACGGAGGAGAAGAGGTCGTGGCTGTTGTCATGGAAGAGGACAACACGATGGACGATGACATCTTCAAGTATGACACTCAGAAGATGTTACCCCTCCTAGAAACTCAAAGAACCGAAAATGTGAAGAACATCCATTTCGACGAGAAATTGGACGAGGCAAAGGTCAGGGAGGCGAAGATGATCTGTGAAGAATTTGAAGAGTTCCTAACAGATGTTCCAAAGACGACGAACCTGGAAAAATGTTCCATTGAAGTGACAGAGAAGAAACCAGTCTTTGTGAAACCCAGACCCATACCTCACGCCATGGTAGAAACTGTCGAAAAGGAAATTGAAGAAATGCTGAAGTTGCATGTCATCGAACCTGCAAACTCTCCATACAACTCTCCCATCGTCCTGATAAAGAAGAAGGACGGAAAGTACCGTTTCTGTTCTGATCTGAGAGCTCTGAACAACGTGGTAGTGTTCGACGCTGAACCCATCACCGATGTCGACCATCTGTTTCAAAGTTTAGGAAAAGCGAAATACTTTTCAAAGCTAGACTTGACGAAAGGATATTGGGCGATCCCAATAGAAGAGGAAGATAGAGACAAGACGGCATTCACAACTTCAGCGGGCCAATTTCGTTGGGCCAACATGCCATTTGGATTGAAAACAGCGACAGGGGTGTTTAATCGCATGATGAGGAAGCTACTCAATCCAATCAGAAGAAAAGACGTCCACCACTTCATGGACGACGTGCTTATAGCAACTGAAACCTGGGAAGAGCACATGTCAGCTCTGAAGGCAGTACTACAGAGGCTACAAGAAGCCAATTTGGCAGCAAAACCCTCCAAGTGCTACATAGGCTACACAGAGTTGCCGTACCTCGGACACGAAGTGGGAGGTGGAAAAAGGTGGCCAGAAAGCGACAAGATCAAGAAGATTCAAGACGCTCTCCCACCCACCACGAAGAAGGAACTACGGTCGTTCCTAGGACTCTGCAACTTCTACAGGTCCTACATCGAGTCATACGCGAACATAGCTGTTCCGTTAACCGACCTGACAAAGAAGTTCAACCCAGACAAGCTTGTCTGGAACGACGAAGCGAGAAGGAGTTTTGAGACACTCAAAGAGAAAATCTCACAGAAACCTGTGCTGTGTATGCCAGACCACAGCAAACCTTTCGTGCTAAGGACGGACGCCTCCGACAAAGGAATGGGTGCTGTTCTCATGCAAGAGCACGAAGAGACTCTACGACCTGTTGCGTACCAAAGCAAGAAGTTCAACGGAGCAGAAAGTAGGTACGCCACCGTAGAAAAAGAATGCCTAGCTACAGTTTGGGGAGTGGGAAAGTTCGAACGGTATCTGTACGGGAAACACTTCACCATTGAGACAGACCATCGCCCACTCAAACATCTCCAACGACAACCGAACAACCCTCGTCTGATGAGATGGGCCCTCCAACTGCAGCCATACGAGTTCACCGTACGTGTTATCCCCGGGAAGGACAACCACGGTGCAGATTATATGAGCAGAGCGTCGTACGATGAATAATTATCTACTTGGGATAGGATAATTATCTTGATCCATGGGGTTATGTGACGAATGGAATTCGTGTATCGACTCCCTCTCTCATATTAATCGAGACTTCACTAGTTGCGTACACAAAACGAGGTTAAATGACCGAGACTATGTCATGACGACACTGTATACATATGACGTCAACGCTCGCGCCATTAGTCCAAAACTAGTGCAGCGTACAAGGCAAGAATGTGTTTATCTTCATGGAAAGAAATTTAAACGAAGAGAGCAAAAGAAAACAGCGTGCATTGGTATTAATTCGTGAATATGAACTGTACATATATTCAGTTGAGGTTGCTAGGATGCAATGCTCTGACCGTTTCATTGACTCCAAGATGGCAGCAATCAACGAAGCCACGTAGATTGCACCAGCATATGTTTCACCTTCCGTGGACGGATTTCCACATTTTTGCGATCTCCAAAGGTCCACTAACCGCAGGTAAAACACGCTAGTACATTTTAACATTATTGATTCACAGGAAAACACAGGTATTGTTCATTTTTCCATGTGTTTGTGTCAGTCTGTGAACTCTTGTTTCTGTGTTGTTTTAGAGAAACAAATTGAATGATATCGATGGAAATCATACTTGATAATAACAGATATTGCACGTGTGTGTTGCAGAAGGTGCAAGTGTACAGGGGTGTACAATGCTTGTGTAAATGATGTCGTGTGAACACTGTGGGAAGGGCAACGTCAGCGGTAACCACGGAAGGAACCACCAACGTCCCCAAGTGTCACCCAGATCGAGTTTATCATGATGAGTAGACTACTTTATATTTTGTGAACACTAACACACCGTCATGTCTTCATTTGTGTAAACCGAAATACATTTGCAACGAGAAGAAGAAGTACGTTCCGCGCTTCGATATCAAACGTCTACGCAACAAGAAGAAGAAGGACAATGTTGTTATGTGTGTGTGAAATCGCACCAGCGAAATCATAATCTATAAAACTTTCATTTGAAGATTCTAAGAGAAAGGGATTGATGTCTGCAAGAATGATCACGTGCATGTTTTTGAAAGTACAGAATTATTAAATTTCTTATTACTTCTTTGCACTTGTCTCTGTTAAACACTGATCAGCCCTAGAACGAGAAGCAGACGTCACACAGCCTCTATGATCCGACGTCGCAACAGAGATTATGTCATAATCAACAATCTTTTCAAACACACTTAAACTACTAAAAACGTAGTCAAGTCTTCTTGCCACAAATAGAACATTGTTTGACCATGTAAATTCTTTTCTATCTAAATTATGCATTCTCCATACATCGTATAAATCACATTCATTCACCAGGTCATTAAATTGTTTCACAACAACATTTGAATGGTTCTCTCCACTTATTATGTCGAGCTCATTGCTCATGACGCAATTAAAATCACCACACAACACTATATCACCATCTTCCTTTTTACATTTAGTCAAGTTTTGACTAAATTTTTTAACATAGAGGGGGAATCGAGACCAGGGTCGTAGTGTATGTGTGTGTGTGTGTGTGTGTGTGTGTGTGTGTGTGTGTGTGTGTGTGTGTGTGTGTGTGTATGTGTGTGTGTGTGTGTCTGTGTGTGTGTCTGTGTGTGTGTGTAGAGCGATTCAGACTAAACTACTGGACCGATCTTTATGAAATTTGACATGAAAGTTCCTGGGAATTATATGCCCGGAACTGTTTTTCAATTTTTCGATAAATACCTGTGATGACGTCATATCCGGCTTTTTGTAAACGTTGAGGCGGCACTGTCACACCCACATTTTTTAAACAAATTATTTGAAATGTTGGCAAAGCAATCTTTGACGAAGGCCGGAGTTTGGTATTGCATTTCAGCTTGGTGGCTTAAAAACTATTGAATGAGTTTGGTCATTAAAAATCGGAAACTTGTAATTAAAATTATTTTTTTATTAAACGATCCAAAAACAAGTTCATCTTATTCTTCGTCATTTTCTGATTCCAAAAACATATACATATGTTATATTTGGATTACAAACAAGCTCTGAAAATTAAACATATGAAATATATGATTTTCCGAAATCGATTTAGAAACAATTTTATCTTACTCCTTGTCGGTCCCTGATTCCAAAAACATATAGATATGATATTGGATTAAAACCAACTCAGTGTACACTCTATAATATTGACCATTCGAAGCCTTACGAATCCTAGCGAATGTCTTACGAATGGTTGCGAGTGCTTGCGAATGTCTACTGATCATTGCGAATGCATACGAATCTATATTCGCAAGGATATTCGGCACAGTGTAAGACAGGCATAACGAATGTTTGCGAATGCCTTGCGAGCCTGACGAATACATTGCGATGATTACGAATGTTCGCAAGGATATTCAGCACAGTGTGAGACAGGCATAACGAATGGTTGCGAATGCCTTGCGAGCGTTACGAATACATTGCGATGATTACGAAGGTCTTGCGAAATCTTACAAGTACGTTGCAAACATATTGAGAATATGACTTCTTTGCGAATATTAGGAACATGTTGGTATGTTTAAAACAAGAGACGAATGGTGGCGAATGGTTAAGAACATTTACGAATGACTTGCGACCATGTCCCGATCATTGTGAATTATTGGAACATTCTATTCGCAAGGGCAATTCGGCACACTGTAAGAGTAGCATGGAAGATTGCACAAGGCTTTAGAAGAGATCGAGGTTCAAAAACAAGCGTCTTCAATTTAGCTGCATCGACTGCAGGACATTTTCAGTAAAATTCACGTAAGTACAGTACGTAGGATAACAGAATACTACATGGCTTGCTGTGTCGTACCAGATTTACACTCGTTGCTTTTTCAAAAGGTGAACAGCTCGCTTTCGCTCGCAGTTCAATATTTAAAAAAGAAAACTCGTGTAAATCTGGTACGACACAGCAAGCCATGTAGCATTCTCTATGTCTGTCTCATGTAATGGCAAACGACGTCGACTGATCAAACCAAGACTTGTCTTAGTGACCCTGTATTCCAAAGTAACATCTCTGGCGTTATAATTAAGTAAAGGTGGAGACGTCATAATGCGAAACATCACGTCACGTAAAACATTGTGTCACATTTACTAAAAACTGCCACAGAATTTCGAAAAAGAAGTTTGCCTCGGTGACTTCGTCATATCAGCAGAAGAAAATGAATGGTAATGTCACCACCAGGCTGTGCATGTATCGGTGTCGGAGCTCATTACCAACCAGGCACCAAATGCAGCAAGTTTGAAGGTCGCCTTGTTTTGTCGTCGAGGCAATAATATATTTAAAACAAGTCGCGTAAGGCAAAATTACTACATTTAGTCAAGCTATGGAACTCGCAGAATGAAACTGAACGCACTGTATTTATTCACAATGACCGTAGTCCGCCGCTTGTGCATTACGGAGTGAAACTGACGAGCCTGTTCAGCGCGGTAGTGGTTTCGCTGTGCTGCATAGCTCGCTTTTCTGTACCTCTCTTCGTTTTAACTTTCTGAGCGTGTTTTTAATCCAAACATATCATATCTATATGTTTTTGGAATCAGGAACCGACAAGGAATAAGATGAAATTGTTTTTAAATCGATTTTGGAAATTTAATTTTGATCATAATTTTTATATTTTTAATTTTCAGAGCTTGTTTTTAATCCGCATATAACATATGTATATGTTTTTGGAATCAGAAAATGATGTAGAATAAGATGAACCTAAATTTGAATCGTTTTATATAAAAAACAAAACAATTTATTACAATTTTCTGATTTTTAATGACCAAAGTCATTAATTAATTTTTAAGCCACCAAGGTGAAATGCAATACCGAAGTCCGGCCTTTGTCGAAGATTGCTTTACAAAAATTTCAATCAATTTGATTGAAAAATGAGGGTGTGACAGTGCTGCCTCAACTTTTACAAAAAGCCGGATATGACGTCATCAAAACTATTTATCGAAAAAAATAAAAAAAAACATCCGGGGATATCATTCCCAGGAACTCTCATGTCAAATGTCATAAAGATCGGTTCAGTAGTTTGGTCTGAATCGCTCTACACACACACGCACAGACAGACACACACACACACACACACACACACACACACACACACACACACACACACACACACACACAC
This sequence comes from Littorina saxatilis, assembly GCF_037325665.1. NCBI lineage: Eukaryota > Metazoa > Mollusca > Gastropoda > Littorinimorpha > Littorinidae > Littorina > Littorina saxatilis. Next base: position 28,208,470 of record NC_090258.1, read on the forward strand.
CACGACCCTCGTCTCGATTCCCCCTCTATGTTAAAACATTTAGTCAAAACTTGACTAAATGTAAAAAGAGATGACGTGTTATGATATATTGCTCATTAGCAGCCGACAATAAACATTTGCTTCAGTCTCGCTGATATGATTTGCACTTCAATATGTTACAGACACGCGTAGTTTAATGACGTGCGGCTAACACAAGAGGTGTAACTTGTGCGTCACGTTGTCACTGATACCATTGAGATTGTGAATAATGGACGGTTATTCTTCCCTGCTGTTTGCCATGTTGTAGGTCCAAACATTGTTTATCGTCGTTCAGGTAAAATGATGGTTTGGCAGAATATCCCCGTTATTCAAAGAGATCAGACACCGATTGAGGAAACAAACAAATGTGACCCTCCACCACGAAATGAGTCGCATGTCACCTCGCGCGGTTCTGCGCTAGGCTTGATATAAGTCCGGGGAGTGTCTGGTCACAGTGTGAGGGTCACCTCAGTCACAGGCTTATAACTCAACCAGTTTTCAATCTTTTCTAAAATGGTTTTCACCACTGGATAGAGCATAACAATCTCTTTAGGAAAATGTAAAAATATGAATATCATGCAAAGGTGACATGCGACTCATGCCGCGGTGGAGGGTCACAAATGATATTTTCAGAGTTTGAAAATCGCCCCCTAGTCGTCGAGGCCAAGTCGGCGAAAAATGTGCCATGTGAACGGCCCCAGCAATGGTTATAGCTCTAGCCAAACTGCTCTCATCGCATTAGGAGGTAGCTCCGATCGCTGCACTGGCCTTCAAGTCTGGTGAAAATCGTCACTTAAAACTAGCTTCAATAGAGTGTCTGCGCTGTTCACATGGACAGCGATTCTGATTTGACTTAGCGCCGACTAAAATCGTTCGAAAGTTGGGGGAAAGTTGGTACAACGTCTGCCATGTGAACACCACTTTACACTACATAGGCTCTCGTCATGTCACCTGTGCTCTTAATCACACACACACGGATCCGGATGCTCAGTCATTTAATGTAATGATACAACATTTATAACTATTACATTTCCCCAACGTTACGAGCGAAATATTAACATTAGCTGCACGTGCTTCAGCGCGTGACTCATATTGGTTTAAACGTTGTTTTGTTTGCAATCATCGATGTGTACAACCAAATACCAAATACAGGTTAATGACTCAACAAAAATCTGGAAGCTTATATGAAACAAAGATATTAAACAAGTCGCGTAAGGCGAAATTACTACATTTAGTTAAGCTGTGGAATTCACAGAATGAAACTGAACGCACTGCATTTTTTCACAATGACCGTAGTCCGCCGCTTGTGCATAACGGAGTAAAACTGACGAGCCTGTTCAGCGCGGTAGTGGTTTCGCTGTGCTGCATAGCACGCTTTTCTGTACCTCTATTCCTTTTAACTTTCTGAGCGTGTTTTTAATCCAAACATATCATATCTATATGTTTTTGGAATCAGGAACCGACAAGAAATAAGATGAAATTGTTTTCAAATCGATTTTGGAAATTTAATTTGTATCCATGCCTGGTGCAACATCCCGAGAGACACCATATCAACCGACTCATCCACTCCATGAGGCGCCGCTGCCAGGCCGTCATCAACGTCCATGGGGGTCACACACCGTACTGACCATCTGTAGAGGCTTCCTTTGACCGTGGCAGCGAAAGAATATGCCATAGCCAAGAACAGTGTGCGAAGAACATACTCCCGTGATTTTGATTCGTTTCGATGTTACGTTTATGATAAATGAAATGTTTAGATTGTGATTAAACGTTATTCTGGAGAAAATTCGCGTTTCTTTTGTTGCTTGGTATACATTAATGCCATAATTCTATTTTAGTCAAAAATACAAATAACGTACAATAGAACAAGCAAAACATGTCATAGAGCACTAAAGACAAAAAGAAAACGAAACACGAAACGACACATTTCGTTAGGTTTATATTTTGATAGCAATCTGCAACATTTAACGCATTGTTGATTATAATTGTACAGCGTTTACAGATGCATTGCTATGGGAGACAGGCTCTGAATACCCACCGTTGTAATATCAATTTGACAACTACGCCACATGTGCAGCAATTACCATTAAATTTGCTTCATTACATACATGTACCTTAGTGCGTCTATAGTGCGTTTCCCAAACTGTGCACAGTGTATTTGTACAATACAATACGTCGATCGTATGTTCATTCCACTCACAAAAATGCTATCCTCAGCTAGGAAAGGCAAAACGTGTGTCTCAAAATTCACAAGAGGAATGAAAGAAAACAGAAGGAGAAACAAAAATATAAGTGTTATAAGTTTCACGAACAAACAAATTATACAAATGATCTGATAAACAAAGGGAGTTGAGCGCTCTGAATGCATTCGACATGTAATAGAGTAAATGAGAGTTGTTATAAACAAATGGAATTGAAATGCATACGACATGTGTAATAGAGTAAGTGAGAGTTGTTATAAACAAATGGAATTGAAATGCATACGACATGTGTAATAGAGTAAGTGAGAGTTGTTATAAACAAATGGAATTGAAATGCATATGACATGTGTAATAGAGTAAGTGAGAGTTGTTATAAACAAATGGAATTGAAATGCATACGACATGTGTGATAGAGTAAGTGAGAGTTGTTATAAACAAATGGAATTGAAATGCATACGACATGTGTAATAGAGTAAGTGAGAGTTGTTATAAACAAATGGAATTGAAATGCATACGACATGTGTAATAGAGTAACAGAGAGTTATTATAAACACATGGAATTGAAATGCATACGACATGTGTAATAGAGTAAGTGAGAGTTATTATAAACAAATGGAATTGAAATGCATACGACATGTGTAATAGAGTAAGTGAGAGTTATTATAAACAAATGGAATTGAAATGCATACGACATGTGTAATAGAGTAAGTGAGAGTTATTATAAACAAATGGAATTGAAATGCATACGACATGTGTAATAGAGTAAGTGAGAGTTATTATAAACAAATGGAATTGAAATGCATACGACATGTGTAATAGAGTAAGTGAGAGTTGTTATAAACACATGGAATTGAAATGCATACGACATGTGTAATAGAGTAAGTGAGAGTTATTATAAACAAATGGAATTGAAATGCATACGACATGTGTAATAGAGTAAGTGAGAGTTATTATAAACAAATGGAATTGAAATGCATACGACATGTGTAATAGAGTAAGTGAGAGTTGTTATAAACAAATGGAATTGAAATGCATACGACATGTGTAATAGAGTAAGTGAGAGTTGTTCCGACGGATTTGTCGGTGTCAATGATTTGTTAAACGCCTCAAATGACAACTGACGTCATTGAGGCGTTTAAATGAACATGACACATGTTGGCTGTCGAGACACGTAGCTCAGTCGGTGGCGCTTTCAAACCAATTGGCGTGGGTTCGAACCCCGGGTTCGACGAAAGATTTATTTATCGCAGTCAACTCTTGCGCCAGGAAAGTAAGGTGTATCAATTGTACCGGTCTAACTTAACAAACGAAACCGATCAAACAGCAGCTAACACGATAATTCCGATTTTACAGTAAGTAATAGCACCCGTCTTAACAGTTAATTAGCGTTTCCTATCAGTCCGTACAGTGGTATACGCAGTGAGAGACCCCTCCGGTAGGAGCTAGACACTTTCAAATAAAGAACGCCATCTGCTGTTTCTACGTCTGCTATCTTTACCAAAACATACCTATCACACAAAAAGGAAACACAATTGAATCGTTCTTGGGAAGGACAGCGTCTTTAAGGGTGGTTGTGACGTCATCTTGCTGAATCATTTTCACACCCCATCAGTTTTAGTTCACACAAGCGTTCACAGACAAACAGATGAACAGACAAACACAAACACACGCGCGCGCACACACACACACACACACACATACACACGACGCGGAGTGAACACTCTTCTAGACACTATTTCTAGGCTTCATGAGGCAGGAAAATGGGAGAAATCGTGTGTGTGTTGCTAAGCAACTGGTCGCATAGGGCTGAATGTGTCAGTTCCGACTTAAGCAAACATATGTCAAAAGATTCCTTTTTACATTTAGTCAAGTTTTGACTAAATGTTTTAACGTAGAGGGGGGAATCGAGACGAGCGTCGTGGTGTATGTGCGTGTGTGTGTCTGTCTGTGTGTGTGTGTAGAGCGATTCAGACTAAACTACTAGACCGATCTTTATGAAATTTGACATGAGAGTTCTTGGGTATGATATCCCCATTCGTTTTTTTCATTTTTTGATAAATGTCTTTGATGACGTCATATCCGGCTTTTCGTGAAAGTTGAGGCGGCACTGTCACGCCCTCATTTTTCAACCAAATTGGTTGAAATTTTGGTCAAGTAATGTTCGACGAAGCCCGGACTTCGGTATTGCATTTCAGCTTGATGGCTTAAAAATTAATTAATGACTTTGGTCATTAAAAATCTGAAAAATGTAAAAAAATTATTTTTTTTATAAAACTATCCAAATTTACGTTCATCTTATTTTCCATCATTTTCGGATTCCAAAAACATATAAATATGTTATATTTGGATTAAAAACAAGCTCTGAAAATTAAAAATATAAAAATTATTATCAAAATTAAATTGTCCAAATCAATTTAAAAACACCTTCATCCTATTCCTTGTCGGTTCCTGATTCCAAAAACATATAGATATGATATGTTTGGATTAAAAACACGCTCAGAAAGTTAAAACGAAGAGAGGTACAGAAAAGCGTGCTATCATTCTCAGCGCAAGTACTACCCCGCTCTTCTTGTGAATTTCACTGCCTTTGCCGTGCGCGGTGGACTGACGATGCTACGAGTATTACGGTCTTGCTGCGTTGCGTTGCGTTCAGTTTCATTCTGTGAGTTCGACAGGTACTTGACTAAATGTTGTATTTTCGCCTTACGCGACTTGTTGTTTCTTGTGCAGGAGAGGCAAAGGCGTTTGAAGAAGAACTAAACAGGGAGCTCGCCGGGTTTAGAAGCAGTACTTTTGCTGACAATACTGTGAAGACTTATAATACTCACTTAAAATCTTGTATGGATTTATGCAATAGGATGAGCATCCCCCCTGAGCCGGTGACTGAGAGAACTGTAGCCCTCTATGCCACGTATTTAACCCGAAGGCTCAAGCCTTCCTCTGTGAAACAGTATATTAACCCTTAGGCTGGTTGTCGCGCTACTTTACCTATACTGTCACCTGGTTGTCACGACATATGTCGCGCTATTGGCTCAGTCTGTTTGGTCGGTTCCGATTACCTCCCATGGATTCGAAAACCTATATGACTGTTTTTTGTTATTGTTCTCTCTGTTATTTCACCAGTGGCTATGTAACATGTGTTACTTAATTGCACCAGTGTAAGGGTTAACATTATTGGAATAATGCACCTAGTAAAGTAAACTCCCGTCCTCGTCCTTGTGGGTTGGTAGGAGCTCATTTTTCGCCCCTTTCTATTTGGGTGCTAGTTTTAAATTGTTTAAATCCCAAGTGTTCTTAAATTATATGTGATTTTTGTCCCCATGAAATTAAAAAAAACTTGCCTTCGGTTTTTGACACCCAAAAGGAACTTCTTGTGACGTGAAACTTATGGTTGTGGTAGTGGTGGTGGTGTATGTTGCATCCTTATATGTGTGCGGGTGTGTGAGCGTGCTTGGTTGCGTAAAAGTACTAGTGTAATAAAATAAATTGCTCGTTAAGCCCTATTCTTTTTTCATTATAAAGCAAACCTTGAGCTTGCAGAAAAAAAAACCTTTTAAATTAGCCTGACCACTTCGTAATAATTATGGCCTTAGGTGTTGCTCCAGCCTGTGTGTGTATTCGTTCGGAAGGTTGACGGAAAGCGGACGTGTTTCAGTCTATTTGCCAGACTGAATGGTTAATCACGCCTCAGCGTTCTGGTTCTTTTCTCTGTGCGTGCGTGTGTGACCAGATGTGCTCTCTCTGCATTATACTGTTTTCCAACAACTACAAACATATAATTGTTCTGTTTGGATAGAGTTTAATATTCATTGACAACTAAAGATAATACAATAAGATAATATAACACGATAATACAACTAGATCAAAAACACAGAAGTAAAGATATTACACACAAATATCTGTATACATGTAGAAAGAAAAAAAAAACTTCAGAGAAATGAACAAAATAATCATCACGTTCTTTACATTTTCATCTAAGCACTACCTAATAGATTGCCTACCATTTTAATAATATACAATGCGTTTTTTCTTGTTATGCGTCTAATATGGCGACGCTACTTATTTTGCTGTAAGTTGAAAGGTTTGCCTATGAACCAAAATGGAGGTCGCAGCACACAATTGCGCCCACGATTTGTAAACTTTTCTGTTTGTCAATTATTGACTGGATGTTTTTTTATAAAATAAAGCCAAAGACAAAGAGACTGCCAACGTTCCAAAATTCATAATAAAAAAACCAAGAATTAAAGTAGGTTGTTGGAACGTTTGTTATTGACAAAATACTTTCACAGATATTTCGACCCAACGGTCTTTTAAGTGAACAGACAAACAAATATTCACTCAAAACTTATCTTGATAAAAACAACTGATAGAACTATCAAGATAAGTTCTGTGTGAATATTTGTCTGTTCACTTAAAAGACCGTTGGGTCTAGATATCTGTAAATGTATTTTGTCAATAACAAACGTTCCAACAACCTACCTTTCTTGTTGTTTTTTTATTCTGGATGTTTGTAGTCAGGATTGGGGATCAAGAGGGAGACGACGGTGCATGTGTGGACGCATATAATTATGTGTGAACATCAATTCCTATAAACTACTGGTCCCGCAGTGGTTATGAAATTAAAGGCCCCTCCTGTTTTTGGAACCGCAGGAGCTTTCTAGTTTGCTGTTAGGTAGATTTTTGGTTCCTCTTTCCTGTCATGCTCTCTTTTTCTTCATGAATTCTTTTCTTTTTTCTGCCTTCTTGCTCATTCACCTGTATTTTTTCCAAAAATCTCTTCTCTTGCCGCTTGTCTCGCGATTCATGTATAGTTTAATCTGTTAGTGTTCTGATGTAAGTCCAGCAGTAGATAGGTTAAGCCTATTTTAACATACTGGAAACTGGTAATCTTCCAGTAGGTATTAATTTAGTTTTACTAAAGCCTGCTGGGACACAAGTAATGGGTTAGTGCATTTGTAAACAGGAATCGCTTGACAGGTGGCCCCCTTCATCCCCCCCTTCCTCGTCCTGATATGGCTCTGCGTAGTCGGCTGGACGTTAAGCAACAAATAAACAATAAACTACTGGACATATGGTTATGAAACTTTACATGTGAATTCTATGAGATGATATAATCAGATCATGTTTGGATGTCAACGTGGATTACGTTTGATCAGTTTGTTTAAAAACAGTAAAGGCAGCACCTTTCAGACCGCCGTTTCATGTCATTAGAAAATGTCCCAATAATCTTGTCCAGACAATAGGATTGCACTTAAGCTTTGGAGCTTGAAAAACATGCCTGATATTTGAATACAAACAAAATTGATTCATTGTATTTTCTTAAATTTGTGGAGTCCGAATGATGTAGATTATTGTGTTTGGATTGGACATGTGCTGAAAGATAAAGGAAATCCATGTTCATACATATTCACGGTTGGCGTGTTTCTATCTTCAGCTATGTCCCAGGGTTGAGTTGCACCAACCGAAAGTGGGTGCAACCCAAACGGGAGAGAACAAACTGCGGGTTCTGATTCGTTGAAATCACAACAAATCTCAGTTTTAACCAATCCAACACTGCGGGTTCTGATTCGTTGAAATCACAACACATCTAAGTTTTAACCAATCCAACACTACGGGTTCTGATTCGTTGAAATCACAACACATCTCAGTTTTAACCAATCCAACACTACGGGTTCTGATTCGTTGAAATCACAACACATCTCAGTTTTAACCAATCCAACACTACGGGTTCTGATTCGTTGAAATCACAACACATCTCAGTTTTAACCAATCCAACACTGCGGGTTCTGATTCGTTGAAATCACAACACATCTCAGTTTTAACCAATCCAACACTGCGGGTTCTGATTCGTTAAAATCACAACACATCTCAGTTTTAACCAATCCAACACTGCGGGTTCTGATTCGTTGAAATCACAACACATCTCAGTTTTAACCAAACCAACACTGCGGGTTCTGATTCGTTGAAATCACAACGGGTTAATGTTGAACCTTCAAATTGTTTCAAATCTAAACGGGAATCTAAAGATAAGTCACAGCATCACTCGTGTTTGACTGTTGTGTCATTTGTTTGTTCACTTAAAAGGCTGTAAAGCCAAAGGTTTTGTGAAAGCCTGGTTTTGTCCTGCATTTAACGTTCCCATAATTGACCTTTCTTGTGTTTTAATTTAAGCCTGATAGATAGTTCAAATTACATACAACAGTATTTTATATTGCTTTAGAATTTGTCAATGGGGCATATTTATTTCGTCCAAATTTGCACAACAGTTAGGTGGATCCGGCTTGTAAAAGAAAAAAAACCCCGCAGTTTTGGTGAAGGCGTGAAACCCCGCTTGACAGATAGCTGCAGCTGACATGCAGGGATTCTTAAAACTTCACACAACAGTGGGGTTTTTTATTACACAGCATGACTACAGACATCTTCTGTGTATCTGTGACGATACTGAGAGCACGGAGACATGAACATGGATGTTGTAAAGGTTTTCCAATAACATTTTGACCACCCCCCAACAACAACAAAATATATATATATTTAAAACAAATAAACTTTACGAAAATTACGATTCACCCAAATTCAGCCAAGGTTAATCAATTTTCGCCTAATTTGTTTCACGCAGAGATAGATTGCGCAGTTAAATGCACCTTGAATTAAAATCTCTCAACTGCATACTTAATTGTCCACCGCAGAAACGTCGATCACAACGACAACTCCACCCGTGATGCCTACTGTAAATAAAAGAAGAAAAAAACCAAGAAATAACAATAAATCAGCGTTGCAAGTTCGGTAAGGCTAAGTACGTGTAATCTAGCAACGACAAACAAAAAACAAATCAAAAGATGATGTAGTCAGATCAGTTTCAAATTCAGAAACCAGAAATAATTCATCTTAATTAATTTTCATTGGAAATTCGTCAATTCTTTTCCCAGCACTTTCTGGACCAAACACGAAACCAATCTGAAAAAGAACAAACAAATACGGTATCATTCCATGTTTGATCAGCTCGATATACTGAATATGTAATTTCAAAACTGCTAATGCATGTGCAGTGTACAATAGACCACACTTGTGGTGTTTCTATCAACTCTAGTCCGCTCACTGCGCTTTCGAGAGTTCTTTAATCTCAGGATTAAAATAATTAACCATAGATGTGTTGCAGAAACGAAAGCAAACTTGACAATTTGTCATTATGAATACAGTCTTGGTGGAGCTCCGGCCCACTGTCATAATTATGTATTTGTACAATACATACGCTTTTCTTTTGGTCCCTCTTGGATAACTGAAAATGACATAAATCATGCAATCCCAAGAGGACTGTTTCATTTTTCTGGCTTTTACATTTAGTCAAGTTTTTTTTTCTTTTCATGTTGGCCTGTGTTGGTTTAAATTGTTTAATAACTATTATTTACACTTTGTCCGACTGGACACGTGTGCAGTGCTTTGCCATTGTCAAAAAATGCTCATGGCCTTGCTAATAAGTAGTTGTCTACAAAACATAGGCAGTTATTGAACACGAACTGTTAAGCAAACTACACACACACACACACACACACACACACACACACACACACACACACACACACACACACACACACACTAACAACCCTTAACACACACACACTTCCACACCTGAACACAAACGTTCACAACGTCTGATTCGTACCTGCATCAAGGCTGCTGTACTTACCTTCTTGCAAGCCATGTTCACGGGGATTGTCTGTTAAACACACACACACACACACACACACACACACACACACACACACACACACACACACACACACACACACACAAACAAACACACACACACACACATACACACACATACACACACACACACATTCACACACATTCACACACATTCACACACACACACACACACACACGAGTTGCGCATGCATTTACACGAACAGAAAAAGACCACAGCTATTAAATCAAATATCTCAAAAACACAAACTGAAAATAATAGGCCTATAATAGAATAAAACTCTCTCTCTCTCTCTCTCTCTCTCTCTCTCTCTCTCTCTCTCTCTCTTATGTTTCCTTACCTGCGTGGTAATCCTGATTGTTAAACTGAGGCCCAGGAAGGATTCTCGCTGGCAGTGGTTCCAGGTGCGCTGTCAGGCCTGACGTACCGGTTGTCATCTGCAATTCCCGAACTCTGCCCTTTCTTGTACAAGTAGCAAGCGACAGCTACCACGATCAGCGCCAGAACTCCTAGACCTACTCCCAAACCGATGGCCAATGTGGAGTCTGTCGCTGAAAATGGAACAATTTCACTTCACTATGGATCAAGTGGTGGTTTCCAGCGATAATTCAAGCGAAGACATCAATAACGAATGTGTGTGTGTGTGTGTGTGTGTGTGTGTGTGTGTGTGTGTGTGTGTGTGTGTGTGTGTGTGTGATTCTGCAAAGGAAAGGTTTTGAAAGAAGCAACCGGGGTATGCGTGGTGATTGTATACGTAAACTAGTTCAATTAACTGCTGTGTATGTCAAAGTTAACAGACACAAAACTGTTATCATTTTTCAAATATACGCATCACTAGGTATTCAACATTGAAAACAAAACTTACAGCCTGGCGTCTCTTCGTCCTTCGACCTGCAACAGAAGTGAGGATACCACTAGCAAAAACCGCTTATTAACGTGTGCATAAACCAAAATTCACACAAATCTGCCAAAGTTCTGTGAAACAAAATGAAATACATAAACCATATTGATAGCTAAAATCTAAACAAAATCAGTTCCCATTGTCGGCTCTTATATGGCACCCATGTGACATTGAAAGACGGTGAGATTTAATCAATTTTTAACATTGTGTGAGTGTTACCAGAGACTCAAACCCACGCAAAGTTGTGGATGTCTATAACGTCCAAAAGAAAAACAATATTTTCAAAGTTTTCACCTTGGCAAGACACAACGTTGATCTTCAAATTCAGACAATTCATATCCATCATCACAGAAACAGAGTCCCATTCTGTAGCCACCGTTCTCTGTTGGGCAGTCTTTGCGATTGCATTCTCCAACTGCATCGACACAACAGCAAAATGTGACAAGACGTCAAACCATTAGGCTGTAAAAATATGTTTTGAGAAGAAGAAAAAAAATGTTCAATGTCTGTGTCATGGTATTATAAGAACTTGACAAAATGAATTCGAAACTGTGATAACAAAAAAAACTTAAGAAATTGCAATTAGACATCTAAATCTGAGCCCTAATACTGTGTGTATTAGGGAAAATAGCAACTCAGTCATGCAGAGATTAAAATGATTGATTATTCTCTTCCAAGATGTGTCGCCACTAACTTATATTTATACGTTATTCACGTCAATTCAAATGCGAGCGTATTGTTTTTATACTTTCTAAAAGGAGAGAACTATTGACAAAAGAACGATGATCGAGGTCCGTTAAAACATTATAACAATATCTCTCCCGTCATTCTGGTCATATCATTTATTACCAAGGAAATGTTATCAAATTTACTGGCAGATCTATTGACTTTCTTAGAAGAAACAAGTCGCGTAAGGCGAAAATACAATATTTAGTCAAGTAGCTGCCATTTTTCAGCAAGACCGTATACTCGTAGCATCGTCAGTCCACCGCTCATGGCAAAGGCAGTGAAATTGACAAGAAGAGCGGGGTAGTAGTTGCGCTAAGAAGGATAGCACGCTTTTCTGTGCCTCTCTTTGTTTTAACTTTCTGAGCGTGTTTTTAATCCAAACATATCATATCTATATGTTTTTGGAATCAGGAACCGACAAGGAATAAGATGAACGTGTTTTTAAATTGATTTGGACAATTTAATTTTGATAATAATTTTTATATATTTAATTTTCAGAGCTTGTTTTTAATCCGAATATAACATATTTATATGTTTTTGGAATCAGCAAATGATGGAGAATAAGATAAACGTAAATTTGGATCGTTTTATAAATTTTTATTTTTTTTTACAATTTTCAGATTTTTAATGACCAAAGTCATTAATTAATTTTTAAGCCACCAAGCTGAAATGCAATACCGAGGTCCGGGCTTCGTCGAAGATTACTTGACCAAAATTTCAACCAATTTGGTTGAAAAATGAGGGCGTGACAGTGCCGCCTCAACTTTCACGAAAAGCCGGATATGACATCATCAAAGACATTTATCAAAAAAATGAAAAAAACGTTCGGGGATTTCATACCCAGGAACTCTCATGTCAAATTTCATAAAGATCGGTCCAGTAGTTTAGTCTAAATCGCTCTACACACACACACGCACACACACACACACGCACGCACACACGCACATACACCACGACCCTCGTTTCGATTCCCCCTCGATGTTAAAATATTTAGTCAAAACTTGACTAAATATAAAAACAAGTCGCGTCAGGCGAAAATACAATATTTAGTCAAGTAGCTGTCGAACTCACAGAATGAAATTGAACGCAATGCCATTTTTCAGCTAGACCGTATACTCGTAGCATCGTCAGTCCAGCGCTCATGGCAAAGGCAGTGAAATTGACAAGAAGAGCGGGGTAGTAGTTGCGCTGAGAAGGATAGCACGCTTTTCTGTACCTCTCTTTGTTTTAACTTTCTGAGCGTGTTTTTAATCCAAACATATCATATCTATATGTTTTTGGAATCAGGAACCGACAAGGAATAAGATGAAAGTGTTTTTAAATTGATTTGGACAATTTAATTTTGATAATAATTTTTATATATTTAATTTTCAGAGCTCGTTTTTAATCGGAATATAACATATTTATATGTTTTTGGAATCAGCAAATGATGGAGAATAAGATAAACGTAAATTTGGATCGTTTTATAAATTGTTATTTTTTTTTACAATTTTCAGATTTTTAATGACCAAAGTCATTAATTAATTTTTAAGCCACCAAGCTGAAATGCAATACCGAAGTCCGGGCTTCGTCGAAGATTACTTGACCAAAATTTCAACCAATTTGGTTGAAAAATGAGGGCGTGACAGTGCCGCCTCAACTTTCACGAAAAACCGGATATGACGTCATCAAAGACATTTATCAAAAAAATGAAAAAAACGTATGGGGATTTCATACCCAGGAACTCTCCTGTCAAATTTCATAAAGATCGGTCCAGTAGTTTAGTCTGAATCGCTCTACACACACACACAGACACACACACACACGCACACACGCACACACACACGCACATACACCACGACCCTCGTTTCGATTCCCCCTCGATGTTAAAATATTTAGTCAAAACTTGACTAAATATAAACAAGTCGCGTAAGGCGAAAATACAATATTTAGTCAAGTAGCTGCCATTTTTCAGCAAGACCGTATACTCGTAGCATCGTCAGTCCACCGCTCATGGCAAAGGCAGTGAAATTGACAAGAAGAGCGGGGTAGTAGTTGCGCTAAGAAGGATAGCACGCTTTTCTGTACCTCTCTTTGTTTTAACTTTCTGAGCGTGTTTTTAATCCAAACATATCATATCTATATGTTTTTGGAATCAGGAACCGACAAGGAATAAGATGAAAGTGTTTTTAAATTGATTTGGACAATTTAATTTTGATAATAATTTTTATATATTTAATTTTCAGAGCTTGTTTTTAATCCGAATATAACATATTTATATGTTTTTGGAATCAGCAAATGATGGAGAATAAGTTAAACGTAAATTTGGATCGTTTTATAAATTTTTATTTTTTTTTACAATTTTCAGATTTTTAATGACCAAAGTCATTAATTAATTTTTAAGCCACCAAGCTGAAATGCAATACCGAAGTCCGGGCTTCGTCGAAGATTACTTGACCAAAATTTCAACCAATTTGGTTGAAAAATGAGGGCGTGACAGTGCCGCCTCAACTTTCACGAAAAACCGGATATGACGTCATCAAAGACATTTATCAAAAAAATGAAAAAAACGTATGGGGATTTCATACCCAGGAACTCTCATGTCAAATTTCATAAAGATCGGTCCAGTAGTTTAGTCTAAATCGCTCTACACACACACACGCACACACACACACACGCACGCACACACGCACATACACCACGACCCTCGTTTCGATTCCCCCTCGATGTTAAAATATTTAGTCAAAACTTGACTAAATATAAAAACAAGTCGCGTCAGGCGAAAATACAATATTTAGTCAAGTAGCTGTCGAACTCACAGAATGAAATTGAACGCAATGCCATTTTTCAGCTAGACCGTATACTCGTAGCATCGTCAGTCCAGCGCTCATGGCAAAGGCAGTGAAATTGACAAGAAGAGCGGGGTAGTAGTTGCGCTGAGAAGGATAGCACGCTTTTCTGTACCTCTCTTTGTTTTAACTTTCTGAGCGTGTTTTTAATCCAAACATATCATATCTATATGTTTTTGGAATCAGGAACCGACAAGGAATAAGATGAAAGTGTTTTTAAATTGATTTGGACAATTTAATTTTGATAATAATTTTTATATATTTAATTTTCAGAGCTCGTTTTTAATCGGAATATAACATATTTATATGTTTTTGGAATCAGCAAATGATGGAGAATAAGATAAACGTAAATTTGGATCGTTTTATAAATTGTTATTTTTTTTTACAATTTTCAGATTTTTAATGACCAAAGTCATTAATTAATTTTTAAGCCACCAAGCTGAAATGCAATACCGAAGTCCGGGCTTCGTCGAAGATTACTTGACCAAAATTTCAACCAATTTGGTTGAAAAATGAGGGCGTGACAGTGCCGCCTCAACTTTCACGAAAAACCGGATATGACGTCATCAAAGACATTTATCAAAAAAATGAAAAAAACGTATGGGGATTTCATACCCAGGAACTCTCCTGTCAAATTTCATAAAGATCGGTCCAGTAGTTTAGTCTGAATCGCTCTACACACACACACAGACACACACACACACGCACACACGCACACACACACGCACATACACCACGACCCTCGTTTCGATTCCCCCTCGATGTTAAAATATTTAGTCAAAACTTGACTAAATATAAACAAGTCGCGTAAGGCGAAAATACAATATTTAGTCAAGTAGCTGCCATTTTTCAGCAAGACCGTATACTCGTAGCATCGTCAGTCCACCGCTCATGGCAAAGGCAGTGAAATTGACAAGAAGAGCGGGGTAGTAGTTGCGCTAAGAAGGATAGCACGCTTTTCTGTACCTCTCTTTGTTTTAACTTTCTGAGCGTGTTTTTAATCCAAACATATCATATCTATATGTTTTTGGAATCAGGAACCGACAAGGAATAAGATGAAAGTGTTTTTAAATTGATTTGGACAATTTAATTTTGATAATAATTTTTATATATTTAATTTTCAGAGCTTGTTTTTAATCCGAATATAACATATTTATATGTTTTTGGAATCAGCAAATGATGGAGAATAAGTTAAACGTAAATTTGGATCGTTTTATAAATTTTTATTTTTTTTTACAATTTTCAGATTTTTAATGACCAAAGTCATTAATTAATTTTTAAGCCACCAAGCTGAAATGCAATACCGAAGTCCGGGCTTCGTCGAAGATTACTTGACCAAAATTTCAACCAATTTGGTTGAAAAATGAGGGCGTGACAGTGCCGCCTCAACTTTCACGAAAAGCCGGATATGACGTCATCAAAGACATTTATCAAAAAAATGAAAAAAACGTATGGGGATATCAATCCCAGGAACTCTCATGTCAAATTTCATAAAGATCGGTCCAGTAGTTTGGTCTGAATCGCTCTACACGCACGCACGCACACACACACACACACACACACACACATACACACACACATACACCACGACCCTCGTTTCGATTCCCCCTCGATGTTAAAATATTTAGTCAAAACTTGACTAAATATAACAAGTCGCGTAAGGCGAAAATACAATATTTAGTCAAGTAGCTGTCGAACTCACAGAATGAAACTGAACGCAATGCCATTTTTCAGCAAGACCGTATACTCGTAGCATCGTCAGTCCACCGCTCATGGCAAAGGCAGTGAAATTGACAAGAAGAGCGGGGTAGTAGTTGCGCTAAGAAGGATAGCACGCTTTTCTGTACCTCTCTTTGTTTTAACTTTCTGAGCGTGTTTTCAATCCAAACATATCATATCTATATGTTTTTGGAATCAGGAACCGACAAGGAATAAGATGAAAGTGTTTTTAAATTGATTTGGACAATTTAATTTTGATAATAATTTTTATATATTTAATTTTCAGAGCTTGTTTTTAATCCGAATATAACATATTTATATGTTTTTGGAATCAGCAAATGATGGAAAATAAGATAAACGTAAATTTGGATCGTTTTATAAATTTTTATTTTTTTTTACAATTTTCAGATTTTTAATGACCAAAGTCATTAATTAATTTTTAAGCCACCAAGCTGAAATGCAATACCGAAGTCCGGGCTTCGTCGAAGATTACTTGACCAAAATTTCAACCAATTTGGTTGAAAAATGAGGGCGTGACAGTGCCGCCTCAACTTTCACGAAAAGCCGGATATGACGTCATCAAAGACATTTATCCAAAAAATGAAAAAAACGTTCGGGGATTTCATACCCAGGAACTCTCCTGTCAAATTTCATAAAGATCGGTCCAGTAGTTTAGTCTGAATCGCTCTACACACACACAGAGACAGACAGACACACACACGCACATACACCACGACCCTCGTTTCGATTCCCCCTCGATGTTAAAATATTTAGTCAAAACTTGACTAAATATAAAAAGAAAAAGAAGGCAAATCACACAGTACAGGTTACAGAACCTTCCTTATTGCTGACAGCCACACATTATAAAGGCGGCATACAGTAAACATCTTAGTGCATGCATCATTATAACACAACAACTGTAATAGCATATTCCAATTTTGTCTATGTCATGGAGCACGTACGCAATACCCAGTAAACGACCAACTTGCAAATGAAATTTGTTTGTTTGTTTATTTGTTGCTTAACGTCCAGCCGACCACGCAGAGCCACATCAGGACGAGGAAGGGGGGGATGAAGGGGGCCACTTGTCAAGCGATTCCTGTTTACAAATGCACTAACCCATTACTTGTGTCCCAGCAGGCTTTAGTAAAACTAAATTAATACCTACTGGAAGATTACCAGTTTCCAGTATGTTAAAATAGGCTTAACCTATCTACTGCTGGACTTACATCAGAACACTAACAGATTAAACTATACATGAATCGCGAGACAAGCGGCAAGAGAAGAGATTTTTGGAAAAAATACAGGTGAATGAGCAAGAAGGCAGAAAAAAGAAAAGAATTCATGAAGAAAAAGAGAGCATGACAGGAAAGAGGAACCAAAAATCTACCTAACAGCAAACTAGAAAGCTCCTGCGGTTCCAAAAACAGGAGGGGCTTTTAATTTCATAACCGCAGTGCCCCACTGCGGGATGCAAATGAAATGAAGATAAAAATGCGGACATGAAGAAGAGAAATAAGTTCAAAAATTAGAAATACCAATTGCTACACAAACTTCTGAATTGCCAATGTAGGTTAAAGAAGAAAACCGACATTGTTGATTTTATTTTTTATTTCAAAACCCAGATCTTCTCCTGCTTAATTATATTGGCATCAGAAGTATGCATTGTCTACTATGTTGGTAAATTATTCTGGAAGTTTCAAATCAATCCACTATGTCATTGCTAAAGTGCAGCGCCATAAAAATGTCCTGGGTAGATAACTGATTTGATTTTCTGCTTGTCTGTAAAAGTTGCAAAGTTTTGCCCATTGTCATTTTTGTCGATTTTTAATTGGGCTTTTCTGCTATTGTCTGGTCGATTTTTGAGGGTACCCTTATTTGAGCGGCGGTCACGTGATCCCTGTTTAGGCAATCTGTAATCTAAAAGTTGATCATGATTGTCTAGTGAACGGCCTGAACTGGCATCTAAAGTGTTAATAAAACTGCACGGGAATGAATGCTTTAAGGTGGGTGCGAAATTTGTTGCAATAATTTGTTGGCCAAGTTTAGTTCTGCCCAGTCCATTTCTTTCCACAAATGAAAAGATGAAAAGTATTGGGATGTTAAGGTTTAAAGGAGCAGCTTTTGTATAACACAAATGAAAAGATGAAAAGTATTGGGATGTTAAGGTTTAAAGGAGCAGCTTTTGTATAACACAAATGAAAAGATGAAAAGTATTGGGATGTTAAGGTTTAAAGGAGCAGCTTTTGTATAACACAAATGAAAAGATGAAAAGTATTGGGATGTTAAGGTTTAAAGGAGCAGCTTTTGTATAACACAAATGAAAAGATGAAAAGTATTGGGATGTTAAGGTTTAAAGGAGCAGCTTTTGTATAACACAAATGAAAAGATGAAAAGTATTGGGATGTTAAGGTTTAAAAGAGCAGCTTTTGTATAACACAAATGAAAAGATGAAAAGTATTGGAATGTTAAGGTTTAAAGGAGCAGCTTTTGTATAACACAAATGAAAAGATGAAAAGTATTGGGATGTTAAGGTTTAAAGGAGCAGCTTTTGCATAACTTTCTTTCTTTATTTGGTGTTTGACGTCGTTTTCAACCATTCAAGGTTATATTGCGACGGGGAAAGGGGGGAGATGGGATAGGGGAAAGGGGGGAGAGGGGATAGAGCCACTTGCTAATTGTTTCTTGTTCACAAAAGCACTAATCAAAAAACTGCTCCAGGGGCTTGCAACGTAGTACAATATATGACCTTACTGGGAGAATGCAAGTTTCCAGTACAAAGGACTTAACATTTCTTACATACTGCTTGACTAAAATCTGTACAAAAATTGACTATATTCTATACAAGAAACACTTAACAAGGGTAAAAGGAGAAACGGAATCCGTTAGTCGCCTCTTACGACATGCTGGGGAGCATCGGGCAAATTCTTTCTCGTCCCAACCAATATGGGACTCTCCCTAACCCGCGGGGGGTAGCTTTTGTATAACACAAATGTTCATTTATGTATAAATTCATCAATTAGGAAGCCCCAATCTATCTTATACAACTCTTCAAATCATCTCCGCCATAACATTCAAACACTCAAAATAACCTTATATAGCTATTCTGATGAACACGTGGGGGAATTCGGGGGCTGTGATTGGATGGTCTCTCCAGATCATCAATGCATATTGCTGCCGAAGTCGGCCATTTTACTCAATATCCAAAAGCATATTGAGAAAAATGGCCGACGCATGGTTCTGGTTCTGGTATAGTACGTCGCAGGAGCCAAGTTGGCTATATATGCGACGGGACTGGTGGGCGCAGCGGCCTAAAAAGAGGAGGAGGGAGGAGGGAGGTTTCCTACGGCAGTAGAAAAGGCTTTTGCTGATGTGCAGCCTATCACCTCCTCGCTTAGATGGTTCCACTCCTGAACTGTCTTTACAAAAAATGAGTGTCTGAACAGTTCAGTTCGGCAGTGTGGTATGATTAGGCCTTTAGAGTTGTTGATGGCCTGCCTCTCGATCACATTGTTGGAACTGTAGTCGCTAAACTGTGTTGGCTTCACTCTCCTGCGGGTCTGTTTTGCAGGGGTGATGAAGTTTTCGGGGGGGAGTGCTGGTATCTGCCCTGTGGATATTTTGAACAGTGTTGTAAGTCTATGTTGGCGCCGTCGTTCTTGGAGTGTTGTGAGCTCGAGGTCCTTTAGCATCTTGGTGACAGAGCCAGGCTCTCTAGACTTATAGTCCTTGGTGATGAACCTGGCTGCTCTGTGTTGTACGCGCTCTAGTTGTTCGATGTCTTGCTTCAGGTGGGGATCCCACACAACTGCAGCATACTCTAGGGTTGATCGTACCAGGGCAATGTGTGCTGTGCGTCTGCAGGTCTGTGGGCAGTTCCGTAGATTTCGGCGGAGGAATCCAAGAGTTGATGATGCTCTGTTGCTGGTGGTCGTCACATGTGGTGACCACTTTAGGTCGGATGAAATTTGGACACCGAGATAGGGGCTCTTGTCAACTTGCTTGAGAATTGTTCCATCAAGGTTGTAGAAGAAGTTGGAAGTGGGCTTTGAACTAAGGATGTAGCACTTCTTTGCGTTGAATTTCATCCCCCATTTATGTGCCCACTGCTCCAGTTGTCTGAGGTCCTCTAGGTGGTCCTGGAAGGTACGTATCTCTCTGTATAGTAGGCAGTCGTCTGCGAAAAGTCGTACTGTTGATTTCACAGACTGTGGTAGGTCATTGATGTGGCACAGGAACAGCAAAGGGCCGAGCACTGTGCCCTGTGGGACCCCTGACATGACTGTCACTTCCTCGGACTCCGTACCCTCCAGGACCACCCTCATACTGCGTTGGGTGAGGAAGCAAGTTATCCACTGGTGGACCGGACCCCTAACTCCATAGTGGTGAAGTTTGCTCAGTAGCCTCCCATGGGGCACGGTATCAAAGGCCTTACTAAAATCCAGGATTGCCACATCAACTTGTCTACCAGCGTCATGGGACTTCATGATGTCGTGCATGGTAGTTAGGAGCTGGGTTTCACAGGAGTATCCGCTTCGGAAGCCATGGTTGTTGTTGGTGAGGATGCTGTGCTTTTCCATGTGGGTCAGGAGGTGGCGGCAGATAATGTGCTCCAGTATTTTGCAGCAGACTGAGGTAAGGGAGACTGGCCTGTAGTTCTCTGCTTTGTTTCGATCCCCTTTCTTAAATACCGAGGAGATATTAGCGGAGAGCCAGTCCGACGGCAGTTTCCCAGTGGTGAGGGAACGTTGGAAGATGAGGGTGAGGGGTGGGGCGATTGTATCGGCACATGTCTTCAGTACTTGGTTGGGGATGCTGTCTGGGCCTGATGCTTTCTTGGGGTCAAGGTTCCGGAGTAGTTTCGCTACACCATTGGGGTTGAGGCTCAGTTCCTCAAGGGCAGGATAGGGGTGTCCCTCCATTGCAGGTGGTTCTGTTCCAGTGTCCTTAGTAAAGACGGACTGGAACTGTCTTAGGAGGATCCTGGCCTTTTCCTTGCTGTCGCTTTGTAGGGTGCATCCGTCTTTCAGGGGGGCGACTCCTATGTTGTCTTGGCGCTTGGCTTTAACATACCTCCAGAAGGGTTTGCTGTTGTTGTCTTTCAGCCCTTCCTCTATGGTGTTGTTGAGGTAGTCTGATTCTGCTTTCCTTATTTGTCGTCTGCATTCTTTTTGTGCGAATCTGTAGTTCTGCCAGTTCTTGGTCTTCTTGGCTTTGTTGTATAGTCTTTTTTTCCTTTTTAGCAATTTCTTGATTGTCCTATTGATCCAGGGTACGCTGTTGTTTTGCCGCCGAAGTTTTGATGGTATGTGGGACTCGATGGCTGTCATGAGTGCTGTTTTCAAGGTTGTCCACATAGTGTTGGCATCCACTTGCTTCTGTGACATCTCACTTATGTCTGCTGCTGATCTAGTCAGGTCGGCCTCTAGGTCTGTCCAGTTGGCCTTAGAGAATAAGTGGTGCTTCCTGGGTTTTTCCTTGTTCCTGTGTGGTTGTGTGTCGATGTCAGTGACTACCATTGCATGGTCGGCAATACCAGGGATTGAAGTTGATGCCCTAACAAGTGTCGGGTTGGATGTGAACACCAGGTCGAGTAGGTGGTCTTCTCGTGTCGTCTCTTCGTGGATCTGTGAGAGGTGGGCAGCGGTTGTGATCTCCACAAGTGTCTGCTGGACAGTTCGTTCTGGTGCGCCTGCAGTTACAGCCCCGCTGGTCCAGTCAATGTCCGGGCAGTTGAAGTCACCCGCAAGTATGACTTGTTTTGGTCTCTTCTCCATCACTGTGTTCAACGTGTTGTCGAGTTCCACAAGGTCTTGGTTGTTTCTGTGCGGCATGTAGAAACAGCCTATTATTAGGTCTTTGTTGTTTTGTAGACTTACTTTTGCCCATATGGTTTCGCAGTCAGCGTCCAAATTTGGAAGTGCAGTGGAGATAAGGCTGTTGTGGATTAGCAGAAATACTCCTCCCCCAAGGGAGCTTCGGTCCTTCCTATAGGGCACATAGCCAGGTGGAAAGACTTCACTTGAGTGTACTTCTGGCTTCAGCCATGACTCCGTTCCACATACAATGTCGGGTTTGGTATACTGGACTGCAGCAAAAAATTCTGTCTTCTTCTTGTCAATGCTCTGACAATTCACTGTGAGGATACGAAGGTGTTGTTGTTTTGGTGGTAGTCCATAGACAGAGTTATTGTCTGGTTTTGTGCTGTTGGTGTCAGGGTTTCTTGGCTGCGGGCTTTGTGTGTGGTTTGTGGTGGGGCTATGTGGGTGGGTTTGAGAGGTAGTTGAGCTATTCTTTGCATGCTGAGGGCTGCTGGTCTTTAAGGGGCTGAATGTTTGGTTCAATGATGGTATACTGCTGTCTAGGTCATATAGTGGTTGATAGAGGTTGTCGGATGTGAGGGAGAAACTTCTAAAGGTGAACGAGTCGCAGTTCATACTGTCGCATTTGGGGCATATCCACTGAACACTGGGTCTCTGCAGCGCTTCAAAGTCCGCTGCAGTAAGCTCAATGCAGGACCTGTGGTACCAGACAGAGCAGTCATCACATGCAACACAATCAGTGCATTGCACATTTCTGTCACAGAGACCACATGGGTAAAAACTGCTCTGTCGTGGGCCTGGATTGCAGTGGACATCACCAGCCAGTAAAATGGACAGAATGACGAGGGCACTGGTCTGTCTCTGTGGTTGGCTTGGCCCTTTGATGGCCTTCCTCAGGTTTCCCTTAACGAAGGGCCCTGGCGTTGAACTCGCTGAGTTTAGTCCAGATCTTTCTGTGCCGATGTGGCAACAAAACATAAAGAGACAGAGAAGACACAGGGTTATATGACCCACTGGCATCTTGCCAAATTTTCTGTCTCGGTATAGCTTAGTAGCAATGGTGTCTAAAACTAAAAGTTCAGTTGAATAAGGGTCATGTCGAGTGGCGTGTTGTTTTGTTTGTCGAGCGACGACCAGAAGTTCCTTTTACTTTCGCTTCTGACAGTAGGCTCGCGCTGAATACTAGGCACACTCAGTAGTTTTCTTTTTTCTTCTCAACTTCGTTCCTTTAAGGAATAACAATGAGCTGTTGGGCGTTCTGTTGCTGTTAATATTAAGATAGTAACACTCGAAGTCCGTATATGCACGAAGTCACACAAAAATACAGTCACAAACAGAGCACAGAGAGTTCACTGCAGTGACGATGCTAGTTCCATTTTCTCCACTCAAAATGCTGTCACCTCCGACGGAGAAAAAACACACACATAGTCCATATCCGAAATTCCAAGCACAAGTTTCGTTATAGGGTTACTAAGTGGCAATATGTGTCCACTATATATATGCACATATGTCCGAGAAATGGTTAAATGTCCAAAAGTTGAGTCGAGTTCACGATTTCTTGAAACACGTCCTTGTCACTTCACACTTGTGGTTTGTTGTTGGAGTTCTATCAGTTTGGTAATGTCCTGGTTTCTTAAGAAAGGATTAATGAATGGGGATGATTTCGGGTTACATTTAGCAGTCTATCTAATCAATTTAGTTTAAATTTGAAGATGTTAGCTGTCCAAAACATAGAAACATGCGAGAGAGCTAATTCAGACACCCTCGCCCTACGCGCATGCGCACACCATGGTTCCGGTTTACACATCTGTACCACGCGGCGATGTTTCTATCGACAACAGCATACACTGACAACTTAAAAAGCTGTTTCAACAACTGTGTTGTGAAATCGAATGCACTTGGAGTCAGTTTTTTTCTTCCAAAGTCAGAAAGCGTGTAGCGGTGTGCATGTCTGCGCGAACATGATGCGCGTAAGAAGTTTGTCTGCTATCAAAACCTGAGATCAACGCATCGACGCAAAAACTGTCATTTTGTAAGTTTGGAACAACAAATCAAGGTCATAATACTATATAATCGCTATTATGTTTTCAGTGTAGCAATAGGGTCCGATATTTAGACTCGAACAAGTATAATGCGACTCGTCTTCGACTCGTCGCATTATACTTGTCTCGTCTAAATATCGGACCCTATTGCTACGCTGAAAACACAATAGCTGGTAGTATTGTGTGCGTGTGCGTGTGTGTGCGTGTGTGTGTGTGTGTGTGTGTGTGTGTGTGTGTGTGTGTGTGTTTGGTGTGTGTGGGTATGTGTGGGTATGTGTGTTTGTGTGTGTGTGTGTATGTGTGTATGTGTGTTTGGTGTGTGTGTGTGTGTGTGTGTGTGTGTGTGTGTGTGTGTGAGTTTTATTTTGATTTACATTTTTATCCATCATACTGGTTCTTCGTTTCATGTGTGCATTGTGGTAGGGACTAGCTGTAAGAAAGGACCACATGGACCTAATGATATCATCCCTCGGCAATAAAGTGTTTGAGTTCGAGTTTGAGTGCTCTCTCTCTAGATCTCTCTCTCTCTCTCTCTCTCTCTCTCTCTCTCTCTCTCTCTCTCTTTCTCTCTCTCTCTCTCTCTCTCTCTCTCTCTCTCTCTCTCTCTCTCTCTCTCTCTCTTACGCCGATGTGGAAGCACTCAAGTTGTTTTATCAATATATAAAAATACATTTCAGACATGCCACAAAAAGATATGGGTCCCAGAATCTGATCCTACCTATCCCTCGTCTAGACTGTATAAGTCAAGTTTAGCCTTCTTAGGAGCGTCTCTCTGGAATTCCCTACCCCTACAAATCAGAAATGCCTCTTCTGTGAAAACGTTCAGGCGCCAGTTCCATTCCCGCTTGATGGGTAAATAGAACACTTGTTATGCCTGATATGTGTGTGCTTTTTTTGTATTTTGATGTGTTCTTTATGTGTATGTATTGATAATTATACTATACATGCAAATGATCTCCGCCAGGCGTCTGGCATTATGGGGTTAGTGCTAGGACTGGTTGGTCCGGTGTCAGAATAATGTGACTGGGTGAGACATGAAGCCTGTGCGGCGACTTCTATCTTGTGTGTGGCGCACGTTAAATGTCAAAGCAGCACCGCCCTGATATGGCCCTTCGTGGTCGGCTGGGCGTTAAGCAAACAAACAAACAAAATGCAAATGATCGTGACAATTTCTCCCCACATTTTCCCCCTTTTATTGTTTTGGATGTTTATATGCAATGCGTTTTGCAACTGTGCTGCAATTTCCACACTATATTGTTTTCCTATTTTTGAGTGTGTATAAGTAACTATACTGAAAGGCAAAAGAAACGCAATTGTTGGGTGTAAAACGATATTTAATTTATTAGTCTGTAAAACGGATACAGTTTTCGAAAGAGCTGTCTCAACAGGTTTCGGTATGTTATGTGTCCGTAATGCTCAAACAATGTTCTCTTATCTGGGCCATCAGCAGCAACTGCAACAGGTCATTCAGCCCAGTTCCAATCAGTCAGTATTGAGTATGCCCCCCTCTCGCCTGGTCAACTGCACGACATCTGGCTGGCATTGAGCGGATGAGGCGATTGACGGAGGCGATGTGGACATTGGGCCACACGTTCCTGATGGCCTGCTCCTGGGCTGCAGCGGTTGCGGGCCTTGGCTGCACGTTGTTCAGCTCCTGTTGCAGGGCATCCCAAAAGTGTTTGATAGGGTTGAGGCTACCCTGATGTTGTGATGCTGCAGAAAGTCGGCTGTAAGTCTGGCAGTGTGAGGCCTGGCGTTGTCCTGCTGCAGAGTGAAGTTCCTGTGCTGGTTGAAAAAAGGAACCACAGCTGGCCTCAGCACCTGGTCAATGTAGCGCTCTGCTGTGACGCCATTGCCTCGTCCTGGGTCGATGTTTTGAAAGATGATGGGTCCCAGGACTTCATGCAGGCAGATGCGGCCCCATATCATCACACTAGGGCCTCCCCAGCGATCCCACTCCAAGATGTTGTTGGGAGCATATCTCTGGTTGTCTCGCCTCCAGATCCGGATGCGGCCGTCAGCGTTGCTGACACAAAACCGACTCTCATCTGTGAACAGAATGTTCTGCCACTGTCGCCAGGTCCAGTTCAATTGCTGCTGTGCGAATTGGTACCTGGCTAGTCTGGCGTGAGCGGTCAGTACAGGTGCTCTCCTGGCGGGACATCTGCGGTGAAGGCCTCTGTCAACCAGCCGACGTCGAACTGTGCGGGAACTTACTGGCCTGTTGCGGTTGCCAGCAACGTCTCTGGCTGTTGCTGCTGCAGCGTGGAACGGATCCCGTACGTGCTGTCGATAAATGGCACGATTTTCTCGTTCAATGGTGACACGTGGTCTTCCACTCCTTGCCAAGTAATTCGTGGACCCAGTTTGCAAATATCGTTGCCAGAGACGGGTGATGGTAGACGGATGGACGCCAAAAGCATCAGCAACCTCATTCTGTGGCGTTCCCAGCGTCAGCTGGCCTAATGCTCTTTCACGGTCAGTGACGTTCAATCTCGGCATAGCTGGTTTTTGGAATAGGGGAATGCCAGATAGCGTACAATACTGCCATTTATACGGCATGAACATCGAGTCGTGCTGAGACCAAACAAATCAGCATTCGGCACTTCCATTGTCTCTGCACGTGCAGCACAACCATTTCATCTTTCTCGCTCTGTGCAGATCTAGCATGGCAAGTTTTGCACGTGCCTTTCTCACCGCGGCATCACTAGACACTGCTGAGTCCGACGTGGATCAATTTTAACCATAGGCACATGATAATAAGACATAATCTTGAAAATATCGTTCTGAAAACAAATTGCGTTTCTTTTGCCTTTCAGTATATAACCTTTTTCCATCTTACTATATTATTTGCGTCTGTAGTAAGTGTATGTATAAGGGACAGGTTGTAAGATTAGGCTTTGCCTAAAACCTCTATCCTTAGGTAATACAGTTCAGTTTCAGTTTCAGTTTCTCCCTCCCTCTCTCTCTCTCTCTCAGATTAATTATAGCGTGATTTGAGCACAATTTATAACTGTGCATACAATTACCGTTATTTTACCATTATTGTAGGGGCTGTGGGCTTAGAAAATTAAAGATGTGTACTTGTTTTTGTTCTCTCCATCAGAGCATATGATGCTGCAAAGTCGTTACCCTTATCCTTTTAAAATCAAGTTCATCATTGTCATCTCTCTCTCAACCCCCCCCCCCCCCCCCCCCCCCCGAAAAAAAAAACCCATCACTAACTTTGCCTTTTGCCTTTTTTATGTAGCTTTTCTTTCCTCCCCTCCTTTTATCTTCTTATAGTTAAGACTTCATACTTAGCATACTCTTTTTTTTACGTGTTTTAGTTTTTATGCGTCATTTTTACCAAGTCTCTTTTTCTTTGACTTTGTTCTTTGTTTGGTAAACCAGACGGGCGAAGTGGCGCAGTGGTAAGACGTCGGCCTCCTAATGGGGAGGTCGTGAGTTCGAATCCCGGTCGCTGCAGCCTGGTGGGTTAAGAGTGGAGATTGTTCCGATCTCCCATGTCAGCTTATGTGCAGACCTGCTAGTGACTTAACCCCCTTCGTGTGTACACGCAAGCACGAGACCAAGTGCGCACGTAAAAGATCCTGTAATCCATGTCGGAGTTCGGTGGGTTATGGAAAAAGAAAATACCCAACATGCCTACCCAACAAAAGCGGAGTGAAGCTGACTATGCTCTATAGTGTGGGGAACCCAAATGGGCAAACGAGCTCACACGTCACCAGAATGTCTGGAACGCTGAAGAAGAAGAAGAAGAAAATAAACGTTATATGTGT
Organism: Littorina saxatilis; assembly: GCF_037325665.1. NCBI lineage: Eukaryota > Metazoa > Mollusca > Gastropoda > Littorinimorpha > Littorinidae > Littorina > Littorina saxatilis. Next base: position 28,236,217 of record NC_090258.1, read on the forward strand.
TGTACTGACTTTCCTATTCTTTCCAGATTCTTTACATGTTTGATTGTCCATGTTTCTGGTGAGTACATTTTTAATTGTAATCTTGTTTAACAGAGACTAGTTAACATCAATCTGACTGTCAGCAGGTTTTCTATGAGTAGATGTCCGGTATCGAGAACACCAGTAATCACAGAATCGGTTTCATTCTGAACTCAACACACACGTCCACCTGCTTTGCCTGTTGTTCTCCATTGTTAAATTGATTCTGTGCGGCATTGTTATCTGTCATTTTCTGAATAAATTGTTTAAACCAACTTGATTGAATAACAATTTGTGTTTATCATGTGATCAGGTAGCCATTTTTGTCAGATGTTATACAATCGTTTGAAAAAAATGTAAAAACCTGTCACGGGTTTGTGGACTTATTTCGGATGCATACAGAACAAGAAGGGCAAAGCCCATACGACTCGCATGCTTGACCTTGACCTTTACATGAGGGTCAAGGTCAAATAACTAAACCTAGCAATGACATCATACACTAAGAACTGCTTTACACATTTTTCCTACCAAACTAATGTGACCTTGACCCAAGGTCATCCAAGGTCATGCAACACAAAGCTGTTAATTCAAGACATAGGAAGTACAATGGTGCTTATTGGCTCTTTCTACCATGAGATATGGTCACTTTTAGTGGTTCACTACCTTATTTTGGTCACATTTCATAAGGGTCAAAGTGACCTTGACCTTGATCATATGTGACCAAATGTGTCTCATGATGAAAGCATAACATGTGCCCCACATAATTTTTAAGTTTGAAACAGTTATCTTCCATAGTTCAGGGTCAAGGTCACTTCAAAATATGTATACAATCCAAATTTGAAGAGCTCCTGTGACCTTGACCTTGAAGCAAGGTAAACCAAACTGGTATCAAAAGATGGGGCTTACTTTGCCCTATATATATTATATAGGTGAGGTATTGAATCTCAAAAACGTTAGAGAAAATGGGAAAAATGTGAAAAATAGCTGTTTTTTAGGCAACATTTATGGCCCCTGCGACCTTGACCTTGAAGCAAGGTCAAGATGCTATGTATGTTTTTTGGGGCCTTGTCATCATACACCATCTTGCCAAATTTGGTACTGATAGACTGAATAGTGTCCAAGAAATATCCAACGTTAAAGTTTTCCGGACGGACGTCCGGACGGACGGACGGACGACTCGGGTGAGTACATAGACTCACTTTTGCTTCGCATGTGAGTCAAAAATCACAGCTCCAATTACTGTCAAAGTCCCTTTGCATTTCAACACGAAGCATATGTTGACATTTAAATTGATGCTTGTTGTTTCAGCAATGTTGGAAACTATAATCCTCATGTTGAATTAATTTAAAAACACACAAGCAAACACAAAGGATTCTTGTTACTTGCAAACCATCAAATACAATATATAAGGCAGAAACTCAGAATAAATCAGAATAAAAAAACGTGGAAAAGTGCTACTTTCTACAGGGGTTCACACAGGAGTTAGTTAGCAAGACGTGCAAAATCATTGGTTCACTCAAAAATAAGAACATAATTGGCACACACATCTAGCTCAAAGAGAAGGCACGAAACTGAAAAACGCAGCAATATTACAGACTCACCTCTACATGTTGTTTTGTCAATATTGAGAACACAACCATCTCTGCAGCTACATGTAAACCATGACCTGTCAGAAGTCACGTTACACCCCTGCTCGCAACTGGCAACCGCACACCAATCTGTCACTAAGAAAACAATTTGGATTGTTATGTTGTTTTTCTGTCAAACTGATGCAAAGCTTTGTCATTTTCTACTCACCTTGTTTAGATTAGCGAGGATTGATTACAGAGTCAACTCAGAATCGAAAAAAAGACGGGCATGATTATGTAGTCGAAAGCGAGGTGAACCGCTTCTGACCTAGCTTTATCAACAAGAAATTGCTACCTTTCTCTATTAGTTTATTAGCTGGTAATCTCAGAATCTTATTTTATTGCACGGCTCCCCCCCCCCCCCCCCCCCATGGTGCGTTATTAAAAGAACACTGTATGAATGATTTGCTGGTCAGCAGTGTATTTCATGACCGTAACAAGTTCCAACGCAGGTATTTTGAAAGCGTAAAAATAATCTATGAGAACCTGATGCTTATTTTAATGTGATGTTGAAGGACCATAATGAATCTCAGCTGCACAATCGGCTGAGTGTTCTTGTATTCATTTCAAACGTGATATAAAAAGTTCAATGGTATGTGTTAAATGTCTAAAGCTGCTTCTATACCTCATTTTCAAGTGCATTTACTGTTACAGCGGTAAATCAATGATCACACTTGGAACATGTACAGTTAAAATACGTAAAGCCTCAACCTGAGAATCTTGTAAGTAAATAGTTTGCTTATGTGCAAACTTCTACCTCCATTTAAGCACAAACAAACTCTTACAAAAGTTGTGAAATTTCTTAAGGCCATGTCAGACGCACAACACAAAACAGTGTTTTCTTTCAAAACAAACACAAAACAGCGTGTAACAGCGTGTTTCCCGTGTGACATCCCCCAAAACGCGTTTCAGAAAACACTGTTTCGTGTTTTCGCATCGTGTTTTGGGTTTTAAAGCATGCTCTAAAATCTGAAAACACGTTTTGGTAGTCAGCCAATGAACGCGGACGATCAACTCACGTGACTCGGTTTCCGGCACCACGGAGATATAAAACAATGGCCGACTCAGATGTGGTACCGATTCAGGGTAGTATCGGACCCATGAATCCTAACTAGAGTCTATGGAGCCTGTCACGATTGAAGAGAGGCAATAATATCAGTGGGCGCTGCCAGCCGTGTTGTTTACAAACCCAAACACAGCGCGGTAGCTGGACGGGTGAAGCTGACACTGACCGTATCAGTGGGCAACACGCACCGCGCTTCATCTGTGTGTTTCGCGTGTGACATCCCCTCTTTAAAAACATGTGTTTCCCCGACGTTTTAAGATGGTGTTTTTGTCGAAAACATCGTTTTGTGTTGTGCGCCTGTCTCCGCCTTTATACCTGTGGGTTGACACATGTTGGCATCAGACAGCCTGTATCCGATGTTGCAGAAACACTGCTCCTCACTACAACCTCCGTTTTCTGTTGGGCAGTCAGTGCGCCTACACCCACTTGCCACCTCTGAACACACACAAGCAAAAGGATTCGAGTTCCTATGACTATTGACAAAGAACAAAATAACTAATTATGAATTGGAAAACAGAAACAGATTTTTGGCTGTAAATTGCAGAAGATAGATTACGTCTGCTACACTGAAAAAATAATAAAAAAAATTCACGTACCAAATAGTTTGTTCAGTCAAATGGGAAAAAGAAGCGATTACATATGAATTGTGCAATGGTTGAATTTTGTTTTATCATATCATAACGCAATGACATTTTGGAAAGGTATGACAATATTATGTTTATAAAATATTGAATGAGATGGAATTTGAATGAAAAACATGCATTATTTACATAACTGATTGAAAAAGAAATGTAATTCAACTACAAGGGTGACAGCAGAACCACCGAGATAAAGAAGGACATTTGATTTCAGCATTTTGTTGGAATTTGAGTTAAACATTAGAAACAAATTGGTGGAGTATCGATTACTGTCCTTTTCCTTTTCTTTTCAGTTTTTCAAAGTGATATCAATGAATATTGTATAACTAGTAACAAATACATTGTATGTAAAGTGATTCCAAAATACGTGGGGGGGGGGGGGGGGGGGGGGGGGGAGGAATAAAGACTTAAACAAAAAAACACGAAAGAACAAAAAGGAGTGCAGTTCTCAGATTCAGCAACATGACGTACTCTGTAAGATTCAGCAACATGACGTACTCTGTAAGCACTAATGATAAAAGACCACAGTATAAAAGCTGATTTCAAACAATAACTTTAGGAAACCTACTGTTTTCTAGAACTCTACCTTCAAACCTACCTTTCTCTCGACAGGTCTTCTTGTCGTCATTTAGAATGTAGCCGTCCTTACAGCTGCAGAGGAATGGCGTCAATCCATTTAAAATCTCCTGGCACTCCTGTTCACACACTGGCACTGAGCACCAGTTGGTTCCTGGCAGGAGAAAAGTCCAAGGTTAAATTCTTCCACACATGTACAACACTTCAAAATGCTATTTTGTTTAATATTGAAGTAGTCTTTCTTCATCTTCTGCGTTCATGGGTTGAACCTCCCACGCACACTCCTATTTTCTGCACCAGTGTGTGTTAGGTATCTGACAGTTTTTACCCCCCAATCAAGGAAGCAAAAAGCCGATTTAAGGGTATGCATGCTTAATATTTTTTGTTTAAATGACATAAATTACACTGCAGGCCTGAAAGTGGCGAGTACTTTACTCGCCATGGCGAGTAGAAACAGGCAACTGGCGAGTAGAAATGTTCATCTACTTGCCAACTGCGAGTACAGTTGCTGAAACAAATTGTTGGTTTGGCTAGAAAAGGTTGCTCTCTGGCTAGTAAATTTTCAGAATCACTAGCCAAAGGCGGGTACACCGTACCATTTGTTGGACTTTCAGGGCTGTACAATATCTTTTTCCTACGAATTTAGCCTTGTGCTTGCGTGTACACAGAAAGAGGGATACAGCGCTAACAGGACTGGACATAAATTAACCTGGGAGATCTGAAAATCTCCACCTTGAACTCGGTCACCAGGCGCGGCCAGGATTCGAACACTTCCCAAGGAGCGTCTTATCCACTTAGGCCATTGTGACCGTCTAAAAAAATAGTCTAAACTGAATTATCGCCACGCATACACATCTGATTTGTAGGGCAAACTAGTGACAAAACATTGAGTGTATGCTGTGATTCGTCTGGAAAATCAAAAAGCAAGTCGACATGCAAAGCATCCCGTCCCAACCCCCACCCAACAAATACCTACAATCTAATCATCAGAGCACTTTTGGTCCTTAAATGGAACATGTTTTTTTTCTTTCTTGTTTGTTACATGACTGTTGTTGTTGCTGTAATTGTTGAATTTTTTGTTTGTAGTTTTCTTTTCTTTTCACCCAGTGAATAAATGGCTTTCGTGAAAGGCATGTTAAAGTGTAACTAAACAAGCAAAAAGGAAAAACATCGTTCAGCAACCTTTACACTTTGATATGAAGAAGGGCCTCATATACTGTCGAACTGCGAAAAAAAAAAAAATTCTCTCACTCGGACACTGTTTGACGGACATGTGAAGTGCGCGCCAGGAACGACAATCTTCTTAGTTTACATGATTAATGCCCTTAATTTTTGGTTCTGGTACTTTCAGTTCCGTCTGTTGTCATCAATCTACCAAAATAAAAGATCAAACGGAGTTTTCGATTTTTATTTCATGGTTCAGAAAAATATTGCTTATTTTCTGAAGTCAACCGTTTTAGCGAATTTTTCTTTGATTCTTAAAAGTCATTTCAGATTTTTGAAAAATAGTTAACGGTTAGTAATTACCAATATATCGTAAACAAACATATCGATAGGTTTTGGTAAGAAGACACAAGTGCGATGAATGTGGTACCAGTATTTTTGTGGTAAGTAAGGATGCATTTCTTTGCTGTAAGCACATTTACAATGCACATTTAATCTGTTTAGCAACATAAACGAAAGCATGGTACAGTGCCGCTTGTTTGTGGTCTATCTTTTCGCGGCAGATGCGTAACAATTAGGGTCTCAGTTGGAAAAAGCTGCTCGGAACCAGAGCAGATTTGGCTTGGGTTCTTTGAGTGTGAATGATCGACGAGTGGCTTGACATTTTTAACGAATCATTACTGTAGCCTACTTGAAACCATCATCTGTTTCTGAATTTGTCATCAGTTATGATTGAGCAGTCTCATAGGAATCGTCCATAAAATGTTAAACCGAAAAAGGGCAGACGATTCTGAATCACACAGGCTGCTGTACAAAATCAGATCTAAAACGATATTTTGAACTGCGACGTCTGCGTAAATGCCCTGTAACAAAATACCTTGTCCTGGTCATGTGTATACACATCAGCTTCTATTGGGAAGATCAGTATTTTATATTAATCACAAATACAAGATTAGAAATAGTTCTGAAGATCGCCTTTGATTTCGGTTTCAGCGGCAAACTAGCAGATCTGTCCAAACCGGCATCGTTTCATGATTGAAACTTGAATAATCCCAAATAGATCTGAGTGGGGGTAAGTTTTATAGTATTTCAATTTTTTACGGCAGTTTTATTTAAAGATAGTGTAGTGGATGTCTCTGGTGAAGACTACAGTTATATGAATTTTTTGTTGTAATATTAAAATGATTGTTCTTTATTTACACAATTGAATAATTTGTATTTATTTGTTTGCAGATGACGGCATACTGAGTGCTCCAAGAACATACGCCTGCTGGCATTTTGTGTCTTTTCTGAAGACGTCGAGGCAAGCAGAAGTCACGGTCCTGGCCACACACACACAATGACATGAACAAGAAATGATATTTTCTCATGGGCATATCCAGTATTAAAACTTTATTACCATGCAAACGGAACGATTAGAATTTAGAGACGGTCATCGGTCACACACACACACACACACACACACACACACACACTGGGCGGATCCGGAGGGGGGTTCCGGGGTTTCCGGACCACTTAAGAGCCGGCCTTTGTATTCTAAGTGACGATTTTGGAAAGAAGTTGGCTAATTAGTTTGCTCAGGTTGCGCCAGATCGATTAATTGTCCTTGTTGTGATTCAAATTTTTCTTCTTAATATATTTACTTTTTTGGAAGGTGTATTGGGGGATGTTTCTTGGCTCAGATTGATCCATTTTCCTTGTTTTTATCAACATTTGTCGGACCCCCCCAAGGAGGTTGAACGCTTCGCGTCTTCAACTAAACGCTTCGCGTCGTCAAATTGTCCCTAAAAGAAATTTGGAAACTCCCCCTTAAAAATGATGTGATCCGCCCCTGCACACACACAAACACACACACAAATAGAGAAGTAATAAATGGATACAGTTTTTCTTTATTTAAATTACAATCAGATGTGGTCGTAGAACAGGCACTGTAAACATAACCTAGCATATGATATACCACTTGTGTGATGTTTCGGTCAATATCTTTATTTTCCTTTCAGAAATACATTGGCGTTTTGAATGTCAAGGGAAGTGATACAAATGCTGCAGCAGGCTATCAAGAACGCGAAGGCAAACAAGGTAAATAAATACCTACTTCTGACATTAGTTTACTTATTAACTCTTTCTATACTGGCCATTATCTCCCCAGTCTCTCCCCAGAAACTGGCCATTTGCATGGGTTTGCAAAAAAATTCTCAAAAATAAACAAAACAAGATGCAGCCTTCAAACTCATAGGTTTTATTGTGAATATATTGCTAAAACATATGCCAAAGTTTGGTTTCATTGTTGTGAAAAAAAAAAATATGATGTCCAGAATTTATGGGTATATTTTACGCAATACGAAAAAGAGGGTATGTATTTTGACTTAGAAGCATTTTTTCTTATGAAGGCTCTGTTTGCAACAAAACTGTTTCTGTTTACTTGTATGAAGATTGTGCTAACACAAAAAAATAACAAATACCAACTGATTTTCCATTTGGTGGTCATGTAAGCATTGTGAACATGTCCAAAAAATCTGATCACACACCATGTGGTCGACATGCAGACCTGAACGGCCAGTGTATGGTGGCAGAGTTGGAAAATAGGAAAAGTCTTGATGCCAATCCTTCATCAAAAACCGAAGAAAATCGTCATTGTAATAAGTTTGCTTTATTCTAAATCAAACGACTAGGATAGATGGACAGACACAACGACAAACACATTCAATTCTATGTAAAACATACACAATGCGCACGTTAACAAGCTGGCCATAACAATGTGCCCATCGTGCATGAAGTGTGGCTTTGGTCGGATCAGTAGCCGTGCTTTGTCTGCGATGCTAAACATGAAATTTTGTTAAAGCGACGATTTAGCAATGTTGTTGTTGCTGCTGCTGCTGTCTGTTCTTGTCACGACATCTCGCCATATAACAGTTTTTTCCCTCCTGATTCTGAGAAGAAGCTGATTTTCACTTGGAGCATTCTCAAAGAAACTTAGCGTATGTTAAGAAAAATGAGTGTACTCCACACTTTGTCTTTTGTTGTTCGTTGTCGTTGCATGTCTACCGTTCCACAGCCACCTAATATAAGTGCAAGTGTTAAATGACGTATTTCCACAAAAGACTGCTTGCAGAGAATCATGTGATGCCAATGACAGGTAAGGACATGTGGTAATACATACTACGTTTTGGAACCAGGGAAAATGCAGCACAAATTATTTATCAACTAAATTGATTGACTTGTGCACCATGACAAAAGTTTTCTTTGATCCATAAAAGGTCTTTTGCCAGAAAAATTGCTCTGAACATCAAGTACCCTGCAAGTTGTCACACATTTACATTATTGAAATAAAAAGAAAACACACCAGTAACCAGGTTAGGTACGTTAATATCTATAATCAATATCTCGGCACGTTACTGCCTTCTTCGGGATGGTAAGCTGAACATTATTGAACGAAATAATCGGTTTAGATTGTATACTTTGATTCCTGAACGAAGAAGCAGAGGTACTGCATACAACTAGGACTGTAATATCAGCTTTTGCCTGAAACACACACACATACACTTATAAAATTAATGCAATGTCATTGTATGAAGCCAGAACAATCACTAACTTACATAGTTGGTCACACAATTACCCATCACTGAACAATAAATCGAAGTCGGGTGGATTCAATGACTAAAGCAGTAAAGGCTTTGAAAAAACCCTCATCACAAAACATCCCCCCCCCCCCAAAAAAAAAATGAAATAAAACAGGTTGTGTATATATAGCGCAGTAAACACCATGCAGGTACAAGCGAAGATTTGACAGAGATTATCCTTGTTTTATATAGCACACATTTTCTAGTTTTAATCTCTCTCTCTCCCTCTCCCTCTCCCTCTCTCTCTCTGGAAAGTAATTTATTGACCTGTGGGTTATTTGCGTTTGTATACACATTGGTGATTCGTAAACTATGTTGAAAGAGATTGTCAAACAATATTATATGGGGTGTCTTAAAAAAAAATGTATATCAACAAAATCTGTCATTATTATCAGGCACACGGTTTTAACAAAGCTATGTCACGGAGTGCAACATAACTGGCTTAAAAAGTCGTGTTTTTGTGTGTGCAGGATATTCGCTAGGACAGGACCTCAAGCTGAACCAGCACAACAGCGATGCATTCTTCCATGGCTTCCACAAAAGTCTTTCACCTATAGCGGGCATTGCATACAGACAGTCCCTAACCCTCCTTTTTAAAAATTCTTTAGACCAATTATCCCTCTGTTCCCATGTTAAACATGGAATAATTCTGGACAAATGCGAGGACGTTAGCTTTTTTAATTTTATTTTTTTATCATTTTACTTATCATTAAAACTTGTTTAGATTTCGATTCGTAAACCATTTACAGTAATCCTTTGTTTTTTAACTTTGTTCATCTTACCACAGTCACTTCGTTGTTTAGATTTATCATTAAATTTGTTACCATTATGCAGGAAAAATGTAGAATAAAACCAGGAGAGCTTTCGGTAGAAGATATTTCCTGTGTCAAAAGTTATTGCTTATTCTGATTGATGGGTGCTCCAAACTAAGTTATTTTGACTGCCTTATTCGAATTCATTTCGAAGACAGGGCTGAGAAGTGGAGAAGCTTAGGAGAGTATCGTAAAAATTGTCTGGGTGTTTATGCAAAACTTTCGAATATGTCAGATTTTACTTTAGAGATTTTAAATACTGTTAACTGACAGAAATGCTATAACTTCTACACCAATTGACTGGATAACTTCATATTCAGCATACTTAAACTTGATTTTATGCATGTGCAGTTCACAAAGTGGCAAATTTGTAGGTTAAATTATCTAACTTTTGCATCACCAATGACACCAACGCTTTCGTGTCTGAGGATTGCCCTGAACCTAGCTGTAACTGCATGCTTTCTTCAGGTCATCGATAGCCTGGGGGTTGAAGGGGATGTTTTTACATACTCAGACATTCAAAATAATCAAAAAGGTAAAAGCCTGAAGGGTTTAAATTAGGTAAAAATGGCTACCGCTCAATGTCAAAACTCGTTCTGTTTAGTCGACCCCCGAATTTGGAGAAAAAAATTAAAATTGTATAAAAGTCAGACCATTCAATTTACAAAATTGCCACTTACTGGAAAGGCAGAACATAAACTGAAGTTAATGAATACCATATATAAAATAATTGGTTCAACAGATGCAGAAGTAATTTGCATGGTTGTGGGTGTACTTTTTAGGGGGGTCAACCCTGTAGAAGAGACGATTTTCTTTAATTATCAATCCGTAATATATTGTTTGTTATGCATACAAGATTAACATTGACAAATACTTCAAGACTCCTCATTGATCTTAAGAAATGCTGTGTTTTTTTTTTTGTTACTGACTGATTCACTTTCTATTCACTTTACTCTACATAAGTCACGACAAGAAAAGCAAGGGAGGTAATTTCTTCGGAAGAGGTAATTCTCTCCCCTCAGAACGATTGTTGTAGTTTGTTTGATTTTGTTCCCTTCTAATAAGTATTATTTAAAATAGATCTTTACATCTTGATGTGAAAGGCGCAGTACCCCCCTCCCCCCAGGATGTTAAATTCTAGGTTGTGTCCATGTAAAATCCTGATCCTAGTCAAGATCCGAGTTGGTTTTTCATGCAACTGTGCCTCTTTATGCCACTCAATTAGACATACTTTGCACTCCATAATTGCACGAAACTAAGTACAGGAAATACGTTGTTGTCGTGTTTTTATTATTACATAATGAAATAAACAAGAAGGGCAAAGCCCATACGACTCACATGCTTGACCTTCTGCTTTACACATTTTTCCTACCAAAATACATGTGACCTTGACCCAAGGTCAAGGTCATCCAAGGTCATGCAACACAAAGCTGTTAATTCAAGACATAGGAAGTACAATGGTGCTTATTGGCTCTTTCTACCATGAGATATGGTCACTTTTAGTGGTTCACTACCTTATTTTGGTCACATTTCATAAGGGTCAAAGTGACCTTGACCTTGATCATATGGGACCAAATGTGTCTCATGATGAAAGCATAACATGTGCCCCACATAATTTTTAAGTTTGAAACAGTTATCTTCCATAGTTCAGGGTCAAGGTCACTTCAAAATATGTATACAATCCAACTTTGAAGAGCTCCTGTGACCTTGACCTTGAAGCAAGGTAAACCAAACTGGTATCAAAAGATGGGGCTTACTTTGCCCTGTATATCATTTATAGGTGAGGTATTGAATCTCAAAAACTTTAGAGAAAATGGGGAAAATGTGAAAAATAGCTGTTTTTTAGACATTTATGGCCCCTGCGACCTTGACCTTGAAGCAAGGTCAAGATGCTATGTATGTTTTTTGGGGCCTTGTCATCATACCCCATCTTGCCAAATTTGGTACTGATAGACTGAATAGTGTCCAAGAAATATTCAACGTTAAAGTTTTCCGGCCGGCGGCCGGACGGACGGACGGCCGGACGGACGGACGGACGGACGGCCGGACGGACGGACGGACGGACGGACGGACGACTCGGGTGAGTACATAGACTCACTTTTGCTTCGCATGTGAGTCAAAAATGTCACAACTGGTTTCGTGTTGGGCTTTCTCTCTCTGTCTGAATCTCATAATTACTTCCTTCTGAGGCCTGAAATGTGTTGCAGGCATTGTTCAGCTTACATTTATTGTTACAATTTTTGTGGATATGTTATTAATAAGTGTGTCTGTGTTTCTATCATTCGTTATCAGTGTGGTTAAAAAAAAAGCACACGTCAAAGTAATTTACCCTTCATCATTATCAAAACATGCAGATACAGGTAATAAATATTTGTGATACTTTAAACAAATACAATGTTTGTTTGTTGCGTCTTTTCTCTTTTTCAGAGCAAACACACATCGTATTTGTTCAAATGTGTATATTCTGCACTTTCTAATACCCTGCATGGATCTCCAAATCAAGAATAATGAAAAGTCGTCTAATAGCCCTGCAGCACTCACACGAACATGATAGAAGCTTGCATGCATGCACCCAGGCTCGCTGTCTTCGGCTAAAAGAGCTTACCGTTGGATCTTCGCTCAGACAAATAATGTAGCTGTCTTGTCCACTTGCTCCTGTCGCATAGATCTGCAATGTGCAACATCGTCTTTGATTAATAAGTCTGAGGCACAGACAAACACACACGCGCGCACATTTGCGAGAGCATGCACGTCAGTCTATTCAATCAAACAGTATAAAAACATACCCCAGACGTGGTGGTGGAAACTGGACATTCGCCGTATAACAAACTCAAGAGATTCATTTGTCTGTGTGTGTTTAATCAAAAGTTCATCTTGGGCACATTCAGTCTGTATTGTAACAGGACCCATCCCGTAAAAACTTCGAACAGATCTATTAAATTCTGAAATCCTTGACAATTTTTTTTTCCCAATCATCTGTATCTGACCGAAGTAAAAAAAAAAAAAAAATCAGCCAGTACACGCATCTACCCCCTCATCACACGACAATACATATGTGGCGAAAATAGGAATCGAGAGGGGGGGAACAAGGAATAAATTAGATCCAGAAATAATTCCACTTCATCATTCCAAAATTCAAGTGTGAAGTGATCGGATACTGTGGTAAAGATACGTGCTTAGTATCACAACTGAAAATACAAGCCCTAGGGTTTTAAATCAAGGAAACAATTAAAGTTAAGGAAAGATCAACAGAAATGTCGAGAACATGTAAAATATTGTACTTACAATCCGTTTCAGCATGCTCTTCGAATAATAATCTCCCAGTCAGCCTCGTGCTTACGACTTCCACAGGATGTTGCCTCTCACGCTGAGCCAGTACATTTGGAGTGAATTCAAAGGCCAGAGATGCAGTACAAGCACATTAGTTAGATCCAATTCATTTACATTGCTACCTTGCCCAATTTATGGCTATTTCTGTTGGTAACATCACACATTTGGCAAGCAGTGCTTGTTGCCGACTCTGCTGGGACAGGCAGCAGACGATTTTATTTAGGAACCAAATTCTGATTGGTTAAAACATAAAACCGGAACTCAAAGTACCACTTGTTCTTTGGAAGTATCAAATCAAGAACAGATAAGCAGGTAAATCTGAAATGGGTTCAACACTTTTAAAAAATCGTAGTAAATCAGAAAACACAGTAAACGTTGGAAAAATCGTCCAGTATCGCTTCTACAGGTCTATACTTGGACAAAACATAAAGCAAAATTTTCAGTAAAGCTGACACTTCAAAATGTCTGTTTAGTTACACTTTAAAGACCATAATTGGAAAATGGGCTTACTGATGGGTTCGCATGCGTTGGAGCCAGACAGCTGGTATCCACTGTCGCAGAAACACTGTTCTTCACTGCAGCCTCCGTTCTCTTTTGCACAGTTTGTGCGATTGCAAGCAGCAAAGACTGCAAGCAATAAGAGAAAGATAAACATTGAAAGGTATGAAACACCAACTTGTTTTGATACAGACAGTTCTACCAGTCTCAGTATTATATGGTTTTGAAAAGGAGGCAGGTAGGTACATGTGCAGTTAAATATGTATCCTCTAGCCTGCATGATCCTTGAATCCTTGTGTAATGTATGTCAGCTTTGCATTTATTCTCTCCATTTCTCTTTTTATTAAGTTGGCACGTTTTTAAATCTGTATTTGTTTGACTGTCATTCGATATTATTCTTTTCTATTGTCAGTGTTTTGTTTACTTTTGGGTTGTTTTTTTGTGTGCAGATGTATATAGTTCCAGACATGTCTTGCAAGATATAACAGTGCACTACCATGATCATACGGACAGCGCATGTGCCATGTTTTTTGTTATCAATATTACAAATCAAATAGAATCTTACTGGTGCAAGACACGCCATCAGCACTCAGCACAAAGCCAGGGCGACAGGCACAGCGATAACGTCCATCTAAGTTGATGCAGGTCTGTGTACATCTGTTGGTAGCTGACAAACCACACTCTTCTATGTCTGAAATAAACAAACACATTTTAGGAACCAGATAAAAATACATGTAGTGTGCAAACTAGTTTACACAGCTCCCGTCAAGGATAAAGCACGCTACTGGGCACAACGTACAGTAGTAACCTTTGGTTTCTTTGAACATCACCTCGCTCATGTTTTGTATCATGCGTGCTTGTTTTCACATAAAAAAAAGTGTAATTCACCACAACGAAGGGCGAATGAAGCTGTCATTGCAAACGTTTATTTCTTATTTGCTCAAAGTTTTAAAAAATTTCACGTTTTTTTTATAAGTAAATTCTTATGTTGCAGCCAAGAGAAATAACTGTGGTCTGATGCAGACAGGGGTCGATAATTCACAAAACTAACATCAAACCTTGGAACCCTTGTTTGAACTTGAGTATTCTCAAGCAAACTAGGTGTATTTTGAAAAAAAAAGACATAGCTTAGTTGCAAATTGACCATGAGTCATCGCGGTAACTATAAACACTGATTGTGTTTTTGAGACTAAATGTTTGCAATCAGGGCCGGACTAGGCGAAGAGGAGGGGGGGGGTTGCCAGTGGTGGCCCAGGGGGATGTCCCCTCTGGCGGCAGGGGCGGATCAGTTCATTTTATGACTGTTTTTTTTCAAAAGTATATTGTGAAGATATGGGTGTGAAGGCGCGAAGCGCCGAGCCGACGGCGCGAAGCGCCTAGCTTGCTAGGGGGGTCCGGGGGCATGCCCCCCCGGAAAATTTTGAAAAAAAGGATGCAAAATGGTGCAATCTGGTGCATTCTGAGGATGATCATTACCAGTTTCAGGCAGCAGATTTTGTCACTGATTAATACCCCAAAAATTGAAACTCAATGTAAAATAAAGAAATGCATACCTCATTCAATATTTTTATTTTTTGGCTGGGGGGGGGGGGTCCGGAAACCCTAGAACACCCCCCCCCCCCCTCGTTGTGGGGGTCAGGGGGCGAAGCCCCCTGAAGCTGACGGGTAGGTCATATTCTGAGATAGGAAAATGGTCGCTCCTTGCATGAAGCGGCATAAAATAAGCAATAATAAAAAAAAATTAAATAAGTAAGGTACATGTTTAGGCTAGGGGGGGGGTTGCGCAACCCCCATAACCCCCCCGGTAGTCCGGCCCTGGCAATCGTTGTCCTCGGAAACACGAATCCACAGCCACAATGGTTTCACATTTCAAATAAACAGCCTGATTGGCTTTCATTTTGACAACCCATATTTCACATCAAGATTAAACCCATTTACTATTTCGATTTGTCATATATAAACATATTTTTTGTTACCTAGGTGGTTATTAATGAAAACTCATGTGAACAATTATGACAAATAAAAATGTTCATGGTTAAAATAAACAAATACCCTTGCATGAGCCGCTAGCTTTATCCAGACTGAAACCTCGACTGCAAAGACAGCGATAGCTTCCAGGGCTGTTCTCACACTGTTGTCCACATCGGTCATCTCGGCACTCGTTGATGTCTGTTGCAAGGTCATCACAATTGGACATGCTTTCAAATATGTACGTGTGACAAAAGTTCTCGTTTCATACAATCTAAAAATGAAAACAAGACTATTCAAACAAAACGGATCTGAAAACTGACTTGATTTTGTTTACATATTCTAGAACACATACAAAAATGTAATAACTAAATGCACAAGCTGTTTCGCAAGTGCCACGTAGTCCTTCAAGGGCACGAAACAAAACAAGAAGCAAAGGCCTTCCAGGCTCACGTTTTCACACAGAAAACAATTAACGAAATGTCATTCCCACTGATACTGTGAGTAGAGGTTACATGCCGAGTCTCAGTGATTATCAAAAATATTGGTCGACGTTAGCGGATCATGAAAAATGCGAGCTTCAGCGAGCTTTTTCATGACCGCGAACTGAGACCATTATTCTTTGATAATCACGGAGACGAGGTATGTAACCTCTTTATTCCTCCTTTCTTCAGTTATTCAAAGAAAAGAGGAGTTTTTGTGCGAAAGTTGTATAGTTCCGTGCAAATCATTCAATTCTGTTAACACTTCTTGTCAGTTTTCATGTTTTGAACTAAAATAAAGTACACAGTTATGTTGTCATTCTGCTGTGGCGGTAAAGGCAGATAGTGTGTGTTCTGTTCATGTTTTGGTATCTTTCTTTCTTTATTTAGTGAGTAGTGTTCATGAGCGGGGGTTGACACTACTTTTTACCAAATTACCTATTTTATCAAAGTTTTACTACCAGAAGTTGTCTGATGGAACTGTCTACACAGTGGTATACTTTTCTACGCATTCTGTCCATGTATCCCAGAGCTTTCTCCATCTTTGTCGTTTGGCTAGCCATCACTGTGCAATGCTCAGTTGGCCTCTTGCTCAGCCAGTTGGCAAGCAGCGATGACAGTGCGCTTGTTTACGCCGCTTACAGTGCACGCGTACCCGTACCCGTAGGCCTACCTCGTGTGCCTATCGGTGTTCGCTCTGATCGTCGCTGTTTCACCAGAGAGCACCTGTTGGACTTGAACCCGAGCAGTACTGTTGTGCCTCCTGTACTTGGATTACCTGATCGTCAGTCGGGGCCTTCGTCGTCGCCTCCATCTGTCTCCAGCTGTGTACCCAGTGACGCTTCGTCGCTGTGTCGTCGTCTTCACGACCTTGGCATTCACTGCCATCAGCTACCATGCCTACGCATCCCTCCAAAGAAGGCACACAGGGGACATCGTCGTAGACCACGTCGGAGGAATGGGGCAGTGCTACCGACGCCAAAAGACTGTAAGTCTCGATCACACACCTTACTCCCCACTTCCACTATCACACCTCTCCGCATCGCACTTTTCAACGCTCAGTCTGTTTCTTCAACTCAGCAAGCATGTAAAAGAACAGAAATCGTCGAGTTTGTCACAGACAATGACCTAGACATTTTGATTTTGACCGAGACTTGGCTCAAGGAGAACGGTGACGACAGTGTTATTGTTGACTTGACACCAGCAAACTATTCCCTCCGATCGTTTCCCCGCAGTGTCACTCGCGGTGGTGGAATAGCAGTGATCTTCAAAAACTCTCTTTCTAATCATGTGTCGTTTAATTCGGTACTGCCATTTACACATCCATCTTTTGAGTTTGTACAAGTGACACTAGCCCTTCATCAGAAACCAGTTCAGTTGTTTTGCATCTATAGGCCTCCTCCAAACTCAAAAAACAAATTGACTGATGCCATGTTTTTCTCTGAATTTCATGACCTTGTTGACCATTGTAACACTTTGTCTGGAACTCCTGTTTTGCTTGGTGATATCAATGTTCATTTTGATGACTGCAACCACCCTTCCACTGTCAAGATGTTAGATATTTTAGATGTTTTTCAATTCACACAGTCAGTCAGTCATCCAACGCACAAGAAGAATCACATACTGGATTGGGTTATGCATAGGCCTGATGATCATATTGTTCAATCTGTGTCTGTTACACATGTCTTAGCCTCAGATCATTTTTGTGTTTTGTTTGATCTGATGACCCAGTGTCCTCCTCCTCTACCCATGTTTAAGTCTGTCCGCTGTCTCCGTACAATGGATAAAGACGCTTTTAGGAACGAGCTGCAGAACGCGCTGCCCCCCTCCCCCTCCGCTGACCAACTTGATGCCACACTTCGTGCTGCTCTTGACGCTCATGCCCCCGTTTTACGTCGCCCTGTCCGTCCGTCCAAGTCCGCACCGTGGTACTCCGACATCTGTGTCGAACTGCGTGATGCCAAATGTGACCGTAGGCGTGCTGAGCGCAGGTGTGTTAAGACTGGTCTTACTGTCCACAAACAAATATTTCAACGAGCAAAGGACATTGTAACTAAGTTAGTACACGCAGCAAAGACAACCTTCCTCCAAACCCAGATTATTGCCTGCGATTCAAGCAAAAAACTGTTCGATATTTGCAGCCGGTTGACCAGCCGCAGTAAGGTATCCCCACTTCCCACTGTTTTCCCCGCTAGTCAGCTCCCAGATGTATTCAGCGACTATTTTATCAAGAAGGTTTCTGATATTCGTTCTGAACTTGATCAGATGAGTGCACATTCTGCTTCCTCCAGTCGTGTTGATGTTCCCACTGATTGTTCTTTTTCATCATTTCAGCCAATCAGTGAAAAAGACCTTAGATCCATTATTCTGAAGTCCAAACCAACAACTTGTCCACTTGATGCCATATCCACACCATTGCTTTTTGAGAATCTTGATGTGTTGTTGCCAACTCTTACTCAAATTGTCAATGACTGTTATCTGGTGTTTTTCCATCATTGTTCAAAACTGCACTTGTCAAACCACTTCTCAAAAAACCAAGTCTTGATGTCAATATTTTGAAACATTATCGTCCTGTATCTAATTTATCATTCTTGTCCAAAGTTTTTGAAAAGGTAGTTTTGAAGCAGCTGTTGTCATATTTGAACACCCATGATTTGATCTCGCACTCTCAGTCCGCTTATCGCCCTTCTCACTGTACTGAAACAGCCCTACTTAAAGTAATCAGTGACATTCTGTCTGCTCTGGATGGTGGTGATGTGTCAGTGCTTACCCTACTTGACCTTTCTGCAGCGTTCGACACGATTGACCATGTCACGCTTCTCCATAGACTTCAGACTCTGTACGGCATCTCCGGTCCACCGCTAGCATGGCTTGAGTCCTATCTCATTGGCAGGACTCAGGCTGTGCTTGTCGATGGCCAGATGTCTGCTCCAGCCCCACTTTCTTTCGGCGTTCCTCAAGGTTCAGTACTTGGTCCCATCCTTTTCATCATGTACACTAAGCCCCTCTCCACACTGATTCAAAACCATTCTGTTTTAAATCAGTCTTTTGCTGATGACACCCAGCTGTATACACCCAGTCCCCCAGCAGAGACACATTCCGCCATCCAGACCATTCAGACATGCATCACTGATGTTAAATCTTGGATGGTTGATACTGAACAAACTTAAGCTGAATGATGATAAGACTGAAGTCTTACTGTGCAAAAAGAAGAACACTACATTTCCCTCTCCCCAACCTGTTTCTGTTCAAATAGGCAACACCGACATTCTTTTCTCACCATCAGCTAGAAACCTTGGATTCACCCTTTCATCTGACATGACCCTTAACAAACATATATCTTAAGTCTGTAGAGCAGCTTATTTTGAGCTTCGTAAGATCAGCACCATTCGCCACACACTCTCCTCTCAAACAACTAACACTCTTGTCTGTGCCTTTGTTCTTTCTAAACTTGACTACTGCAACTCTCTTCTCTCTGGCTACCGGCACAGTTGGCCTAGTGGTAAGGCGTCCGCCCCGTGATCGGGAGGTCGTGGGTTCGAACCCCGGCCGGGTCATACCTAAGACTTTAAAATTGGCAATCTAGTGGCTGCTCCGCATGGCGTCTGGCATTATGGGGTTAGTGCTAGGACTGGTTGGTCCGGTGTCAGAATAATGTGACTGGGTGAGACATGAAGCCTGTGATGCGACTTCTGTCTTGTGTGTGGCGCACGTTAAATGTCAAAGCAGCACCGCTCTGATATGGCCCTTCGTGGTCGGCTGGGCGTTAAGCAAACAAACAAACAAAATCTCTCTGGCTGTCCTCTGTACCTCCTGCATAAACTACAAAAAGTCCAAAACTCGGCAGCACGCCTCATTCTCAAAGCACGAAAACGAGATCACGCAACACCACTTCTTCACACACTGCACTGGTTACCTATTCAAGCCCGCATTGACTACAAACTGTCTACCCTCTGCTTTAACTTCTTTTCTGGCTCGTCTCCTGCTTACTTCTCTGAACTCCTCACCGTCTATTCTCCAGCAAGACAACTACGTGCCTCTTCTGACTGTCGCATCCTTACCATTCCACACACCAAAACCAAAACATACGGACAACGCACTTTTACTTTCTGCGCACCCACACAATGGAATTCTCTCCCCTTTCACATCCGCCACTCTCAGTCACCCCAAGCATTCAAACGAGCACTTAAAACGCACCTCTTCAGGAAATACAACCCCTGATTTTGTTTTCTCAGTCCATCAGTAGGCTACATGTAGTGTTATTTGTTGTTTTAGTGATTTTTCACCACCTATTTTATTCATGTTTTTATTACTTAGTTAGTGGAAGAATCTTTTGTAATGTATGTTTGATGGTGTATGCTTTTAATTAAGCGTTGTTGACTATGAATGTAGATGTAAATGCTTGTATAACTGTGTTATAATTTTAGTGTTATTTTTTGTTTTAGTGATTTTTCACTACCTATTTTATTCATGTTTTTATTATTTAGTTAGTGGAAGAATCTTTTGTAATGTATCTTTGATGGTGTATGCTTTTAATTAAGCGTTGTTGACTATGAATGTAGATGTAAATGCTTGTATAACTGTGTTTTAATTTTAAATGTGTCAAGCGCAAAGAGCATAATTGTAAAGTTATGATGTTGCGCTATATAAATGCTCATTTATTATTATTATTATTATTATTATTATTATTATTATTATTATTATTATCATCATTATTTGGTTTTTAACGTCGTTTTCAACCACGAAGGTTATATCGCGACGAATGTTTTGGTATCGCTCAGGAAATGTTCTTTCCTCGAATGTGACTAGCAGACGAAGTTTTACACCCGTGTTCCAACGTTAAAAACTGTATGAAGTTCAGTCTTCTGGGGCAAAATAGTGCATGAAACCGCTGCATGGTCTTTAAGTTGATTAATCTGTTTATAAAATGAAATATTGTTGAAAACTGACCGTCGGATTGCAGTCTTGTCGATGCAGCCGAAATCTGGAAGGGGAACTACTCGTGTCGCTAGACAAAGTATGAGAGTTACTTTTCCTTGGAATCTTGCTAGCGATAAAAGATTGTGCACGGCAGATCTGAATTCAGAAAACAATCAAACTCATGGATTTTCTATTGAGATTCATGTGTTCAAGCCTGTACTTGCTGGTTTAAATGCGGTATGGTTGTATTGTTTGCTCCAGAAATGTATATTTTGTACAATAGAGTGTTCTGAACTTTTGAGTCTCAAAAAGTAGATCCACAATGTGTACAGTCTCTACCCATGAGCTATCGAGGATTCAGGCCCGTTGTTGTGTAAGTGATTTTGGTTGTTGGGTAAGTTACCGAAAAATAACTAGCCCTACAAGTTTACAGAGAGAAAGAAACAGACGGGGGAATAACTAAATGTTAACTAGCTCCCCCCCTCCCCCCGTACACACACGCACACATATGTATACGCAAACGAGCACGTCGCACATACGCACGCACACGATACGATTGGTCAGTACTTCTACCATGCCGTGACAGTGCCCGACTGCGCACGACCTATGTCCGACTCGAAAGAAAAAAACATCTATGTAGAAGTTTAATTTATTTTACTCAAAGATGTGTTTGAGCAAGTCAGTCCGACACCTGACTTAATCTTTCGAATAGACACGATAGGATCACAATTAACAGACATTTTATCAGACCGTCTTTACTATTCCAAGATCAGCTTCGCTAAGGGTCCAAATAAAGATTGCCATCCGGCATGACGATGTCGGGATCCATCAAATGTTAAAGTTTTGACCATACCGTCTGCACAGAGAACGCACGCACAAAGTATATGAACACATAGGTTTCACATACGTGAGACAAAATTGATGTTCTCTCTAAGAAAATAACATTAGCGTAAACTACCTTGTAAGCGCCAAGTTTTAAGTAAACGCCCATACTTTACTGTGGGTCAAAGCCTGTGCGTAGGGTTTAGTACCTAGTAAACGCCCACCCCAACATGCGGATCATTGGGGTCAAAATGAGTTATTACTTGTTTTTATAGTGTGTTAAGTACTGCACAATGCATACATTTTCATCCAAGGGAATAATGACTATAGATGCTGAAAAACAGATTGTATTTAATGTTGATTTCCTACTCTCGCCAATGGAGCATCTGGATAGCCCGGCGATGTGATGTTGACAATTTGGGAGGCTCTTCTGAATTTGGAGATGTCTGCTTTGCTTTATTTAAAAGGAGCAAGTGAACAGACCACTGCTTGATTACACCATTTCCGTCTGAAAGGGTGTAGCCCTCTAAAACACCTTAACCCTTAATTAGCAAGTTGGCTTGGATCATGTCATAGAATGACAGAATACATTGACTAATCAGTTTGTGTGTTGTTGTTTTTAGAATGTGTGTTCCTTTACTCTATCTGCGATCAGCGGCGGTTCGACGAAGCAGATTTTCCGTCATCTATTACAGCTCGCATTTGAGTAAAAAGAATAATGTTTTTTTCTTCGTGCTTGATTTTAATGTTGTATTCTGTTTATGCAGTCGCATATCACAAGATAGATACACAAAGGGTGGCTGTTTCTGCACAGAACATGTCAGGGATGGCAAAATCCACCGCCCGGTCGCCAGGGGCGAGTGAACATTCCGCCGTGCTAGTAGAAACCGTCTGGCTGGCTAGTGACTTTCTTTATTTGGTGTTTAACGTCGTTTTCAACCACGAAGGTTATATCGCGACGGGGAAAGGGGGAGATGGGATAGAGCCACTTGTCAATTGTTTCTTGTTCACAAAAGCACTAATCAAAAATTTGCTCCAAGGGCTTGCAACGTAGTACAATATATTACCTTACTGGGAGAATGCAAGTTTCCAGTACAAAGGACTTAACATTTCTTACATACTGCTTGACTAAAATCTTTAAACAAAATGTTTTCTATATTCTATACAAGAAACACTTAACAAGGGTAAAAGGAGAAACAGAATCCGTTAGTCGCTTCTTACGACATGCTGGGGCGCATCGGGTAAATTCTTCCCCCTAACCCGCGGGGGGGGGGGGGGGGGGGGAGGGGGGGGTGGCTGGCTAGTGACAATTCTGGTCAAGTGCAAATCAACTTTTTAATTTTACTATTGATTTTCATTTTCAAAAGCCAAATAAACACTTCACATGCAAAAACTTCTGTCGTCTGCGAAGTCGCCGCTAGTTTTAGGGGCACAAGAACGAGACTCCAATATGCAATGCAATCGCGTACGCGTTTTCAATGTGTCATGGAAAGAGTGACGCTGAAAACCAGCATTTGAAGGACACAGTGTGTCAACTGATTCCGTTCATCCACCGGATGTTTCCGTTCATCCGCAGGATGTGTCCGTTCATACAGCCTCATTTTCGTCACTTGCTTCGGGAAAAACGTTGTGGTAAGTCGTGTGGGCAGCGCGCTTATGTAATATTGAGAGAATAAGGTAGCGAAATGGTTGGGCTATAAGTACAATAAGTACTAAGGTGCTAGTGAATCCTAATAATAACACACGCGGGCCGAACGTGGCAAAATTGCCTGATTTTTTAACATTTTCTTGTTTTTCTCGCTCTGTTATCGAATCTGACCCCTGATTTGCACATGATCACCAAAACCATTGCCCGTTACGACATTTCGCTTGAACAGAAGTTTATAGAAACCCATGGCTTTTGTACAATACCTTGTCTTTTGAAAACATGAAGATTCAGTTCATACCCCATGTTTCCGTTCGTACAAAAGTGCATTATTCCCTTCGTACGAAAAGCGTTTCCGTTCATACACATTCGTTAGATCAGAGTGAATCAGGCCCCCACTACAAGTTCTGTGTATTCCAATCGTCTTCAAATAGCACAAAGTACGAATGCGTGTGATATTGGACCTATGTGAACCATAAGATGAATTGAATTTGCACAAATCAGTTTTGTGTCCGTTCGTACTGATTTTGACGGGAAAATGACTTGTGTTCGTTCGTACCACTTTCATCAAATTGTTTCCGTTCGTACGCTTTTCAGTAATGTGTTCGGTGACATATGAATCAGTTGACACACCGTGAAGGAGAAATGATCGACTATTCAAAGATCATTGGGGAGTGAAACGCAAATTGGTTTTGAACAAACTTTCTCACGTTGGAACAAGTGAAGACGCCATCCGAGCGCTGTCCAGTTGTCAATCGTACGTACCACAGCCGTTTAATTTGTATGATTCATACTGACGCTTCTGTTCCATTGCTTGTTAGTCTGGTATTTACCGGACTTCTGCAATTTCTGGTGAACTAATGACTTTCGTGGAGTTACTCGCCCGGCAGGCGATTTACACTTTGAGATTTGGCCACCTCTGCATGTCCGTACCAAGAGACCAAAACCATTTCTAACAAGGAACTCATCCTGCACAGGGCAAAGCCCCCAGTAAACGCCAACCCCCTACTTTGGGGCAAAATCCGACCATAAGGGGGTGGGGGCTTACAAGACAGTTTACGGCCATAAGGGGGTGGGCGCTTACAAGACAGTTTACGGCCATAACGGGGGTGGGCGCTTACAAGACAGTTTACGGCCATAAGGGGGCGGGCGCTTACAAGACAGTTTACGGCCATAAGGGGGTGGGCGCTTACAAGACAGTTTACGGCCATAAGGGGGTGTGCGCTTACAAGACAGTTTACGGCCATAAGGGGGTGGGCGCTTACAAGACAGTTTACGGCCATAAGGGGGTGGGCGCTTACAAGACAGTTTACGGCCATAAGGTGGTGTGCACTTGCAAGACAGTTTACGATAATTACCACTGTTTGTGCTCTTCCATTCCAGTTGACAAGCAATGTTTAAAAAAAAGTCTCGAACATTTCAACAAGAGAATACCTTAACTTGAATGAAAAATATGTGCTTGAAATGTCGTTGGTGACACGGATAAGAAAACTTCACCTTTTGTCACAAGCACACATGTCTAATTTCATATTCGTCCCAATTTCATAATCAGCCATAAACTTAAAGGCACAACACTTCCAATGACAAAAAGTCCATGGCCCATTTAAGGCCTGACATGAATAAGGAGCATGTTACCACTTGGATATATACTGCAAATCAACATGCTGACTGCTTCCTGTCCGGCACGGTTGGCCTAGTGGTAAGGCGTCCGCCCCGTGATCGGGAGGTCGTGGGTTTGAACCCCGGCCGTGTCAGACCTAAGACTTTAAAATTGGCAATCTAGTGGCTGCTCCGCCTGGCGTCTGGCATTATGGGGTTAGTGCTAGGACTGGTTGGTCCGGTGTCAGTATAATGTGACTGGGTGAGACATGAAGCCTGTGCTGCGACTTCTGTCTTGTGTGTGGCGCACGTTATATGTCAAAGCAGCACCGCCCTGATATGGCCCTTCGTGGTCGGCTGGGCGTTAAGCAAACAAACAAACAAAAAACTGCTTCCTGTGCACATTGAAATCTCTTTATGATTAAATTTAGAGCAAAAACACTATAGTGACCTATACACCCTTTGTGTGTGTTAAATTCTCGTTCTGGACAGAGAGCGCCAAGGCTGTACATTGTTTGTATGTATCTACGTGGAGAGATGGTCTAATTCCATGTAAAGACAGACAGACAGATAGACCGACATAGACAGAAATCCCCCCAGCTCCACACACACACGCGCACACACATTCACACGCGCACAAACACTCACGCACGCACGCACGCACGCACGCACGCACACACACACACACACACACACACACACACACACACACACACACACACCTACATACCTTGACACATTCCAGTGTCATCCATTTCAAATCCGTTCAAACAGGCACATCTGTATGAACCACGCGTGTTTTTACAAGTGGCTCCTTTGTTTTGGCATCGTAGAGACACGGAAGTGACGTCACACTCGTTTAAGTCACGATCACACCTCTCTCCTCTCCATCCATTCTTACATACACAGCCAGTAGTAGCGTTACACTGCAATGCCCCAAGACCGCATGAACAGTTGTTGGCACAGCCCACTCCAAAAGTACCTCGCGGACAGTCTGAAACGATCACACAATACAAACAACTGAACGTGCCACTGCTAAAACTTGTTTTCTCAAACTGACAAGGTAATGACCATAGTTTATATAGCACATGAATTTATACTTTGGAGTCAGAGTGCAGTATGTTAATAATCTTGCTTCTCAGCTGCTTTAAAGACGTTAGCTGACTGCAAATTGACCAAAGAGACCACGGTATTAAAATCAAGGAGATTGTCTGGTTTGTAAGTGTCTTTGAAGCAAGAAAACAGAAAACGACGCAACAAATGTGCGCCCCAAATGTGTGACATTCTGACAGCTTGTTTTGTTGTAACCGTGTGGCTGCCATTGAAATACGATCGACCACGAAGCCCTTGACTTTTATATTGGCTGTGTTGTTTACTTGCGTTAAGTAATCATTTCCATTGCCGGTTTGTTTCCTTGGGAGGCACATACAATCATATAACAAGAAGAGCAAAGTGGTCAAGGTCAAATAACTAAACCTAGCAATGACATCATACACTAAGAACTGCTTTACACATTTTTCCTACCAAAATACATGTGACCTTGACCCAAGGTCAAGGTCATCCAAGGTCATGCAACACAAAGCTGTTAATTCAAGACATAGGAAGTACAATGGTGCTTATTGGCTCTTTCTACCATGAGATATGGTCACTTTTAGTGGTTCACTACCTTATTTTGGTCACATTTCATAAGGGTCAAAGTGACCTTGACCTTGATCATATGTGACCAAATGTGTCTTATGATAAAAGCATAACATGTGCCCCACATAATTTTTAAGTTTGAAACAGTTATCTTTTATAGTTCAGGGTCAAGGTCACTTCAAAATATGTATACAATCCAACTTTGAAGAGCTCCTGTGACCTTGACCTTGAAGCAAGGTAAACCAAACTGGTATCAAAAGATGGGGCTTACGTTGCCCTATATATCATATATAGGTGAGGTATTCAATCTCAAAAACTTCAGAGAAAATGTGAAAAATAGCTGTTTTTTAGACAACATTTATGGCCTCTGCGACCTTGACCTTGAAGCAAGGTCAAGATGCTATGTATGTTTTTTGGGGCCTTGTCATCATACACCATCTTGCCAAATTTGGTACTGATAGACTGAATAGTGTCCAAGAAATATCCAACGTTAAAGTTTTCCGGACGTCCGGACGGACGGACGGACGTCGGGTGAGTACATAGACTCACTTTTGCTTCGCATGTGAGTCAAAAACTAGTGTACTTTTGACGGATGTAACAAATCCAAAAGTCACTACACAACATGTTAGCTCTGATCTCGGTTTTCGATTTCAAGAATGCCTCGACAAAGGTTGGTGTTTCTGAGCGCTAACTGTGTTTTTAAATCCTTTGTAAGCTTATCTTCTTCTTCTTTGTCTGCGTTCAAGGGCTGAAACTCCCACGTACACTCGTGTTTTTGCACGAGTGGATTTGTACGTGTATGAGATTGACCGTTTTTACCCCGCCATTTAGGCAGCCATACGCCACATTCGGAGGAAGCATGCTGGGTATTTGCGTGTTTCTATAACCCACCAAGCTCTGAAATGGATTACAGGATCTTTTCCGTTCGCACTTGGTCTTGTGCTTGCGTGTACACACGGAGAGAGATAAGGCACTAGCAGGTCTGCACATAAGTTGACCTGGGAGATCGGAAACATCTCCACCTTAATAACTCACCAGGCGCGGTCGGGATTCGAATGGCACGGCCTTCCGCTTTGGAGGTCGGCATCTTATTGCCAAGCCATTGCGCCCGTCTTTTCAAAAACGAGTGAGAATTACGAGTCACATAAAAATGAATGGAAGCAGAAAAACACATGGGAGTACAACTTCTTTCGACACAGAGACAATAAAAGAGTACAAGTCAGAACTCCATGCATTTATGACAGAATAAACACAAAGTAATGCTTGCATACCCTGACATGTTTTCAAGTCGAGGTTGAGTATTTTCCCAGGCGGGCAGGAGCAGACAGGTTGGTCGTTGATGGTGGTGCACGCATGAGAACAATTAAACGTGATGCAAGTGCGCGTTCCTGGGGAAAGCGACATGCAACAATATTTGTAAAGATACATTCTTAACTGATGTTAAACAGTATGGCAGATCGATGGCGTCTATGTCAAAATGCACACTCAGTGAAAGAAGGCAGATGCTTTCCCGTTCGTGTTATACATTCCCATTTAATATGAGTGATTACAAAAACGTAGCCAACCTAAAATTCAAATGCTGAAAGTATTGCTCCAGGTGCAAACACCCAATCAAGCAACTTTGCAGATGCATTTAATTTGGCTTTGATATATCGAAAGACATTGCGTGCATAGTCTTAAAGCAACAACCGCCCCATTGACAGACTTTTGCAAAACTTATATACATCTGTCAATTATCAGGGGTAATCAGGGAGTAAAGGTGTTGCGGTCGGGTGAGGAACAAGCATTGTTGAGGACTTGAATTGAAGAGCACTTTTGTCTGTGGCGAGTGGTAGATGAAATTATGGAAACTTGAAACTGTTTTTCTCCACGTGAAGCAAACTATATCATGCACATAATTTGGTTAAAAACATTGTTTTTACTGGGTTGTGTGCATTTATGTTATGGTTCATCAAGCAGAAACAGATTGTATTCTGCGTATGCGTGCACACAAGGGTATTCGGACCTCCGTTAAGACCCTGCAGTCTAAGTTGCTAAGTACTGGTATTACCAAGTTGAATCAAAAGTATACGTACTTGTACACGTTTGTTTGTCTGCATTCAGCAAAAATCCCACTTTACAGAAGCACACCGCCCTGTCGTCATCATTCAGCGTACAACCGTGGTCACAGGATAGGTTTTCTTCGGCAGCACAAACGTCAGACACTGTTGTCAAACAGAAGGTGACAATAAAATGGGCGACCTCTTATCAGCCTAAATACTAACATCACCTAAAACACTTACTGGAACTCACTGCCAGAAATACTGATGTGTGTGTGTGTGTAGTGAACAATACAACGACCCCCCCCCTCCCTCCCTTCCCCCCCCCAAAAAAAAATAAAATTAAAATAAAACCTACAAAATACAACAAAAATAACACATCCTCAAAAGACTCACCTTCATTATGTGTAATACTAATCAGAAACAAAGTATCTCCTGCTCTAGTTCCATGGCCCACGGAAATAATTACTGTGACCTCAACATACCACAAGGATCAACCAGACCGTGGTCATGCCTGGATCAGTGGATGTCACCAAACCCTAACAGTGTGTAAAGTGTCACTGATCGAGCTTCAAAAACGTTAAAAAATGAAAGTTTCGTGTTTTTTTTACCAAAACTTGAACCCACTGTAAGCTTTTAGTTTGATGAAGCTCAACAAACTCGGGTCATGTCTGGAATTCTGGATGAAAGTGTGAAGTTTCAAATATATTTCTTTAAAATGTTTCAAATGTGGTAACTTTTCTTTTTTCTCTCAAAAAAAGACACATGTGATCATTAAAATTTGACAAGGATCAATCAAACTTTCCGTTGTTTGAGTACCCTCAAAACTTATCATTGTGTGAACCGCGGAGGCTTCAGTTCAAAACCAATGCAGAAATCATCCACATTTCAGTGAAAACGGCATAACAATGCTCATTACCAATACTTTATGATTGCTTAGCTGAGTCAAAAACCGACAAATGCGTCAGTTCAGTTTGGCACTCTCACCCTTTCTAATCAAACAATACGTACTCTAGGAGAACAGCAACGTTCTTCGTTGCCCTAAGTTTACACGCTCAGCATCACCCCTGAGTGTGCTAGGTGACTTCCTCTGGCAGATCATTCAACTCATAAGCATCAGCAATTTGTTGGACCAATGATGAACGGTGTATCCTTGCCGTTAGTGGGTCATCTCAGTTTTAAAACTGGAGTTTCGTCTATTTCTCGTATGATCCACGACGCGAGTAGGCATCACAGAAATGCTAGTTAAAACTTTGTATTGTCAGAGTATCAACTGTAGTTTTAAAAGGAAGCTTCAGAAATGCACATTGCACTTGTTGCAGGTGATCAGAAGTGGGACAGCAAAAGAGAGAACACTAAACACTGAGAGAGAGAGAGAGAGAGAGAGAGAGAGAGAGAGAGAGAGAGAGAGAGAGAGAGAGAGAGAGAGAGAGAGAGAGAGAGAGGAGAGAGAGAGAGAGAGAGAGAGAGAGAGAGAGAGAGAGAGAATTGAATTGAATTGAATTGAAATTTATTTTACGAGGGTGACAGAATAAGCAATTGTATACATGCTTTTTTTCATCCGGCCCTCGCCCATTGAGGGGTAACAAACAAGAAGAAATAAAAGATAAGTTTAACTATTGTACAAATGACATATTTACCATAATTAACATGTCAAGCAACAAATAAGACATTTTAAGATGCATTAGGATTCTTTAGCAATGCTTGAAAATTATATATAACAGAGAGAAAAACAAAATCCTTCATGAATTATATAAAATCATGTTTTTCAATATAATCAGAGAGTACAGTTATATTTTGCCAGCTGCTTGATAATATTTCTTATAAGTTTTGTAAAAGAAACAGCATGTAATATTCCTTGAATGATGTTTCATGAATTTGTAATTTAATTATATTTGGAATGGCGTTCCACATAATTGCTCCAGAATAAGATAGACTCGACTTGTACAGGTCAATTATTGGAGCTGGGGTAATTAATTTGTTACATTTTCTATTATGATTTATTTTGAAATTTGAGGCAATGAGTGTAGGTGCATTCCCTGGCATAATTCTATACATCATCACACCTTAATAATAATACAGAGAGAGAGAGAGAGAGAGAAGAGAGAGAGAGAGAGAGAGAGAGAGAGAGAGAGAGAGAGAGAGAGAGAGAGAGAGAGAGAATTGAACTTTATTTTACAAGGATTAAGATTTAAGGCTACGCCTTTTCTTACAATCTGTCCTTGGGACGCATAGACACACAATTATATAATTTAAAAAAAAATAAAATAAAATAAAATTAAAAAGTTAAAAAAGTTAACCAACAAAAGGAGGTCGGAAAACTTGAGCACGTGATAATAAAGATGACGATGATGATGATGATGACGATGATGATGGTGATGATGAAGATGAGGCATGAAGCATACATAATAATGTAGTTATTCATAAAATCAAATGCATACTATGCAGGTAATTATAAATACAAGCTGGTAGCAATCGAACATGTAGCAATAGTACAACAAAAATATGTTCAGAACATACAATGCACAGCATATCTCTGACTTAATACTAACTGTAGCAAATCAAAAGGCGTTAAACTACTCAGACATAAAGTGGTTTTTAACACATTTTTTAAAGCTTTTTAATGACTTTAAGTGCTTAAAGGATGATGGAAGCGAATTCCAAACTGAAGTACCCGAAAAAGCAAGACTGGTCTTATACAGGTCAATTCGTGGAATCGGTGGGATCAAGTTGACCGACCCATATCTGTGGGTAGCTTTATTAAATAATGATGTAATGTAAATCGGCACTTTACCGTAATACAATTTATGCATGAAAATGGCTTTGTTTAACTTGAGAGAGAGAGAGACAGAGACAGAGAGACAGAAAGAAAGAGACAGACAGAGGAAGGGTAGAGATGGAGAGGGAGAGAGAGAGAATGTGGGTGCAGTGGTAGTACTACCTTCAGAGCAAGTTGCTCTGTCAGTGTTGAGCCGGTATCCGTAACGGCAGTCACAATTGTAGCACCCTGAAAGGTTGGTACACTGGTGTTCGCAGTCACTGATGCCCAGAGAACATTCGTCGATATCTGTTCCAAACGCTTACTGTTAATTAAACGAATTCAACGAGAGGAGCATTTTAACGACAAGAGACAACAAGTGTTACGTCTAAAAGAAAGTTGTCCCTAATCTTACAGGCGATATGGGTAAGAGGGTTGTGTAAGTTAGGAGGGAGGAGAAGGAGGATGTCGGCTATATGGCTACGTCACAAAAAATAACCGTCAACAGGGGTTTTGACCAAACAAAAGAACCCGGCCGGAGTGCTATAAACATTATTAGTTTTTTCTTCCAAGCCCATAATAAAAAAACATGACACTTCCATCCACGTTGAGGGTTTTGTTCTACAATGTTTGGTTTTGGCACATCGACGTTGCAGTTCTGGAACAAACGATCCAAATTTATTTGCCGTTAACTAACAAAGCACAGCTCGAAATGGTAATGAACAAATCAATATAATTCAAATAAAGAATAACAAAGATAAACGTATCAGCACGACTTGCGTTTTGAGTTGTTTTCTTCAAAGTCTCGCAACTTTCAAAACAGACGACACGCAGACTTTTTTTTTTTCAAGGGAGGATTCGTTTTTCGGAAATTCTTGCAAGACTCAAACATCCTTCTGCACGCTTCCTTTTCTGTTCGTATTCATGTACTTCCTTTTCTGTTCGTATTCATGTAATACATACCCCCCGCGGGTTAGGGGGAGTCCCATATTGGTTGGGACGAGAAAGAATTTACCCGATGCTCCCCAGCATGTCGTAAGAGGCGACTGACGGATTCTGTTTCTCCTTTTACCCTTGTTAAGTGTTTCTTATATAGAATATAGTCAATTTGTGTAAAGATTTTAGTCGAGCAGTATGTAAGAAATGTTAAGTCCTTTGTACTGGAAACTTGCATTCTCCCAGTAAGGTAATACATTGTACTACGTTGCAAGCCCCTGGAGCAATTTTTTGATTAGTGCTTTTGTGCACAAGAAACAATTGACAAGTGGCTCTATCCCATCTCCCCCCCTTCCCCTGTCGCGATATAACCTTCGTGGTTGAACACAACGTTAAACACCAAATAAAATAAAGTAAAGTAAATGTAATACATAATGTATGACGATGCTTTTCTCCACACGTCTGGTCCGTCACAACGAACGCAGAACACAGTGATGGAAAATCACACTGATTGAAATACGAAACGATCTGGGATGACGAAAGCTGAACTGACGACATATTAACCTTCGCCCGACCGGGTTATCGACTACACACGGAAGACATCGTGGGGCCGTGCGGACCCATGCTTCTCAAAGAAGAAAAAATATGCAAACCCTTCCGTAGACCCATGCTTTCAAAAGAAGCAAAAACGTGCATCCCCTTCCGTAGACGCCGTGGTTAAATTTCCGCGAGAAGTAATTAATTTAAATTATTAATCTAATTATTACCGTGCGTACTAAAGCTTCTCAAAAAAGGAAAAACGTGAATACCCTTCTGTAGTCGTCGTGGGGCCGTGTGGACCCACGTTGTTATGCATTAATTTCGCTCCACGCGACTTGCTTATTAACTCCAAAATTAAACAGATCGTAGAAAATTATATTTGGAGCCAATACCTGAAGGTTTGTGACTTCTCTCCCTAGTTTGTATGCAAGTTCCTTCAGTTTGAGAAACATGGGTCCGCACGGCCCCACGATGTCTTCCGTGTATAGTCTAAAGTTGACCTTTGGTTTTTTTTTAATTACTTCTCGTGAAATGTAATGATCTTTTAGGACATAAGAGCTTTTTATGTGTCTGAGGCATTCTTAAAAGCTCATTAAAAAATGCCAACTGGTTAAAGAGATATTTGCAATTAAACACCCTTCTGGGTCCACACGGATCCACGACGACCGGCGAAGGTTAACGCGAGTTGAAGAGTGGAACCAATTCAGTCTCGTCGTCAAGTGAAAATACGTCTGCTACGAAATAGTGCGTTACAAATTGGACTGCAAAATATATACACAAACATCATGTCAAGATACAGTTTCATCAGTAAATATTTCAATTCAAAGCTTTAGAATGCCTGCCTGGCTGCCAGCCATCCAGAAGGCGTAAGACTGCTGCATGACTGATTAGGTAAGTCAAAAACTTACATAACAATTTGTGTTTAAATGTGCCTTATTTGTAATTGAATGACCATGCATTCACACAGGTGGACTTCAAAGGAAACTTGCCTTCACATTGGCCATTGAAGAGTGTGTACCCCTGCATGCAGGTGCAGTAGAAGCTGCCAGGCACGTTTTTGCACGTCTGGCGTTCACCACAAGTGTTCAGCACGGACAAATCACTGCATTCATCGACGTCTGAATTAAAAAAAAAAAAGGTCAAACTTAATGCCCCACTCCGACTCAAATGAGGTTTACAGAACGATGGAATCTTTCATACAATAAGCAATTCTAACCTTGTGGAACACACTTGCAATAGCATTTAACAGCATTAAATGGCCCAGTTTGTTAGCATAGCTGTTTAGCATGCGTAAACCACGCACCAGTTCTCGTGGTTTATTCCAACCCCGAGCCTTCGTGGTCCCGAGTGACCCACTTTCCTTCTTCACATACGTGATTAATTTAGATGTCAGTTTGTAGTTTTGAATGCGACTCTGTATATGAAATAGCATGTTGTTGTGTTAGTTAGTTAGTTAGTTAGCTGTTGCTTTTCGGGTCCAGCGGACCATAATAGGCCAAATCAGGACCCCATGTTGTTGTGTACCTCTGAATCAAAAATACAGACAATTCGTCTGCTTGGGCAATGGTAATATGCAGCTCATTTGATGTGAAAATATCCCTGTCGAGGAAGTGCACGTGTATGCGCGCAATACTCAATAATATACACATACACAGCAACTAACAGTATCAAATGGTTGTAATCTCAGTGGACCAGCAAAAAAAACAACAAGAAGAGCAAACGCTCGATCGAGTCACTTTCGCAGTTCTGAATATTATATGAGGCATCAGATGGACAGGAAGAAATTGCTATTCACAACACAATGAGTCACGTTCACATAAAATTTGAGCCCGGTCACTTTTATAGTTTCCGAGAAAAGCCCAACGTTAAGTTGTGTGTTGCCGAACAGAAAAGGCTAGTTATCTCCCTTGTTTTTCTGATAACGTTCGTAAAAGGCTACAGATGTAAATACTTTGATGTAAAGAATAATCCTACAAAGTTTCAATCACATCCGATGAACTTTGTCAAAGATATAAAATGTCTAATTTTTCCTTTGACGCTGACCTGTGACCTTGAAAAAGGTCAAAGGTCAACGAAACCATCGTTAAAGTGTAGAGGTCATTGGAGGTCACGACTAAACAAAATATGAGCCCGATCGCTTTGATAGTTTCCGAGAAAAGTCCAACGTTAAGGTGGTGTCTACGGACGGCCGGACGGCCGGCCGGACAGACTAACACTGACCGATTACATAGAGTCACTTTTTCTCAAGTGACTCAAAAACCAGAGTTGTATCGTTTTCGGGAGCCCACTTTACCGTCATCAATTCAAAAGAGCTGCAAGATGCATTCACCAGTTGACTCAGTCAACCAATTTGTTTGACATACATCCGGACTACCTACTTTCAAACTTTTAAAACCTCGTACTGTTTATACTGACTTTCTTTTGATGATACAAGAATGATTTGGTTTTTTAACAATGTTTTCGTAACAAGCTGTCAATTTGTTTTTTAAATGCTAAAAATTAGGTCATACGCCATAACGAGGCTTCTGATTTTTCTGGATAGAAATCTGTCTGTCCACGCAAAAATAAATTCTTTAACAAATGCTCGCTCTTTATAAATGGTGTATGTACTGAGTGTAAGAGTCTGACGGTGTCCGTGGCCAGAAACTGATGGCATGCTGGAGGTGGGGGGTAGTTTTAACCAACAATTGCTCTGAAAAGCTTCTTTTTGGGGGGCCATCTTGCACATTAAGCATTTAATCATGTTAAAACTTAAACAATACTGAATCAATGTTTGCCTAGGCTTGCCTGAAGTAAATATTTCGCATATTTCTAAATTGTCAGTAGTCATTCAGGTTCAAAAAACACATTTAGTCCCTTCTACCTGTTTTCTCTATTTATTTATTTTTTTTAAGTTGTAGAAACTTAATTCTGCGTTCTGCCATAGGTTTCCATCCCCTTTTATGTTTGAATCGTAGCTCATTATAGATTCCTTTCCCGATGAGAAACTACTTTACAGAAGATATGCATATAAACTGAGCAAAACAATTATTGCACCCATTTTCGTACCCCAACTAAAACATTCATTCACGTGTCATTTTATTTAAACTTTATATGCCGTTCAAGGTCCTTTACTTGGCTACCTTGCACACTTTTCGGATTAAAGATTTCTGTTGTAGGTATCACGTGACCGCCGCCGAAGTCAGGGTACCCCCAAAATCGACCTGACAAAAACCATAGTCCCGTATTTTAAAATCTGTAAAGTTCTTTCTGAAAAGATTCGTAACTCTACATGTATTGCCAATATACTCACAAAAATGCATGGTAATATCTGCAAACCTATTAGTCATGTTTTCGGGAAGAAACGTTTTCATTAAAACGTCTAGGAAATGTTGCATTTTCCGTGGAGGACCCCCTAAAAAATTACCGCACAACGTGCTCTTTTGGGCGTTTCAAACGGTTAACCCCTACCTCATTTGAAAACAGACTGTATCAAGACTAATCAAGTTAGATGCACAAATCAAACTGTTTTTGAATGGTAATTGAATGGCATTTCCATCGATATGCAGAATTGTTTCTTATCAGCAAATCCTGATTTTTTTACAGATATTAAAATACGGGACTATGGTTTTTGTCAGGTCGATTTTGGGGCTACCCTGACTTTAGCGGCGGTCACGTGATACCTACAACAGAAATCTTTAATCCGAAAAGTGTGCAAGGTAGCTAAGTGAAAGGCCTTTAACGGCATATAAAGTTTGAATAAAATGACACGTGAATGAATGTTTTAGTTGGGGTACAAAAATGGGTGCAATAAATTTTTTGCTCAGTTTATATATTAAGAAAATATTTAAAAACAATTAGGTAAAACTATGGAATTTAAATTTGTAAAGAAAGAATTTTAAGTTTTGGACGAGTTTTAAGTAGGACATTCCTTTAAAACTATTATTTTAAAATATCAAGAGGTTATTTTTATCCATGCACAAGTACAACCTCGCAAGCACAAAGTCGAGGGGAAACGAAATGCTAAACAAACATAGTCTTTCATTAATGCATCCTTTTGAAATACATATTACTGAGAGAGAGAGAGAGAGAGAGAGACAGAGAGACAGAGACAGACAGAGACAGAGAGACAGACAGACAGACAGACAGACAACCAGCCAGACAGACAGGCAGACAGACAGACAGTGACAGCGAGAGGGGAGAGAGAGATGAAGGATGGAGAGCTTAAGTTTACCTGTACATGCACCAGTTCTGCTGTTCTTTTCAAAGCCGCTAAGGCATCTGCAGGTATATGATCCAGGCGTGTTCAGACACTCCTCATCAGACATACACCTGTTCGGATTGTCCGTGCATTCGTCTATATCATCTTGGCACTGACCTCCCCGCCATCCGCTCTTACAGACACATCCTTTCACATTGTCACAATCCACCCCTTGGCCACTACATCGACACCAATACAGACAGCTTGGCCCATAAGTCCCATCGGAGCATGGTAGGCACGTAGTTGTGTCTTCAGCAAGATAATAACCATCGTAACAAGAACAGGAGAATCCTCCGCCGTTGTCGTAGCAGCGCTGGCTGCAGGGATTCTCCGTGTCCTGACACTCGTCGTGGTTTCTGCATTCTGATCCGTCTTCCGTAATGTTGTCGAAGCCAGCAAAACAAAAGCACTGCAGAGCAGGCTCGTTAGTTGCAGGGTCAATGCCTGGCTTACAGCCTTGAGTGCAGTCAGAGTACCTGCAAGCACTGATAAATTCTTCAGTTTGTTTGCAAGTGTTTCGAGTCGAGTTGTCGAGGTTGTAGCCTGCCTCACATCCGCACGTGTAGCCTCCCACAGTGTTGGTGCAAATCTGTTGACAGTTACTCGTCTTCTCCTGGCATTCATTGACGTCAACGCAGGACCGTCCATCGTTTTCCAAACGGTACCCAGCTCGGCATCCACACTCAAAGCTTCCATATGTGTTGACGCAGGCCATTTCACAGACTTTAGGAACATCGTCGCATTCATCAACATCATGACATTCTATGTCGCTAGTCCATTTGGTGAATCCAACAGGGCATTTCCCACATTTAAAGCCTAGGACACTGTTGCCTTGTTCCTGAGGAGTGAGCTTTATGCAGTTCTGCCCTTCCATGCAAGGGTTGTCTGCACAGTCGTCTCTGGGAGTCTCACAATCCTCTCCTTCCCATCCACGGTTGCAAACACACTCTGCGCGATGAAACAAATAGGACTTGGCTTCTCCTTCACGACTAACTGTGCTAGAAAAGTCACATATCCCGTTGCCATTGCATCCGCTACAGACGAAGACCTCCACGCTTTGAGGTGGTGATTTAGCCCTGCGAGAATCCCTCGCATAGAAACTGTGGAAGGACCAAAGTGATAGTATATGAGTTATTTCGAAAATGATGTGAATATTCGACGGCTGGGTCATGTTGATATCCATTTTCTCGAGATGTCTATTATTATTTTCTAACAGTCACCATATTAGGAAAAACGGTTTTGTTGCCAGCTCATTTTACCAAATAAAATTCAAAGCAATCCTGCAACTAAGGTGGAACAGCCACAATTGAGACTGGATCGTTCGAATCTGATTATGCTTGCTATTTACAGCATAGCCATGACCTGGATCAGCCAATCCTGACGTGAATATTAAGAGTTGAAATGTTCCCACACATCGGTTTCACACAATAACCATATTGAACATGCATTTCAGATGCTTGCTTTTTCTAGCCCAATAGAGATTGGCAGACTCAGAATCAATACCAGACAGTAACGAAATGCCATAAAGATACATGTTATGTCATTTGAGTGACACAAAATCATTTTATTTCTTAGAACTTTGACCATGCAATTTTCCATGGAGCAAGTCAACATGGGTAATTCAGAGGGTGGGTGGTGCCTTGCCGTTCTGTGCAACACAAACCGAATCAATTGACTTTTGGATATTTTGACCCAAAAACAATTTAAACATTGAAAGTTTTGTTCTTTGGAATACATCACGCTGATAGATTTAATTCAAAAGGTTAGTTTTGGGTGTGTAAAGTGTTAAAGCCCAAGCTTCAACTGCGTCTGATAAATCGTCTGTGAACTCACCAATATCGCCTTGACAGTAGCGTCTCACCATCCAATCATGGACAGATAATTAACACAGTTGATTCCAATGACTCGCATATTACTAAGGTGAGTCAAAAACAGTACAGGGCATATCCAGCGTCACGGACGAGGCATTCGGACGAACATAAAGGCACGTGGAAATCAACAAAACAACTATATTAAGTTGACAATGATCGAGGATTATGCAACTTGTGACTGTTGTTCTCTGTGAAGTATGAAATAGAGAAATATTTAATTTGTGGGCGAGTTCTTCGATGTTTGATGTGCGTCACGGACGAGGCCAAAATTCTGTCCTATTTTTCAATCACAAAGAAGTAAGTTGATATTTCTGCGAATTGTGTTCGCTGTTTTCGTTCATAGCGATGAAACATTAATGGCAAGCATTGCTCTTTCGGTAAAGATAATTCAAAAAGTTAAAAAATAAATCACATTTCGGAGAAACGCTTGAACATTAGTCACGGACGAGGCCAGTACGCGTCACGGACGAGGCACGTACGAAATGCACTATAGTAGTGACGTCTTCAGGAGATCAACAAATTTTATTATAGCAACATATCGTTTTCAGTAGTCACCCACAATGTGAGACTATCATTAATTTGGGTCAGTGTTTACATTCGCTCGTTCGTCCGCCCGGGTTACGTCTGTCCGTTAGCTTTAGTAAGCATAAAGAAGGATCCTCAAGAGCCCATGAATATTTGAAAACAAAACTTGGTGGATAGGTACATATGGGTAATATAATCTGTCGTGCAAAGTTTCAAGGTTGTAAATGAAAGGTCAAGGTCAGATCTATGTTCGAACCTTGATTTTTTTTCAGATTTGTGTTGGAGAGTTATCCAGCCAAAGTTTTAATCCAATCAAGTTGAAAATTGGTATTGTGACAGAGTGTATATTAAGAAATGCATGGATGACCGCTAACGAAAGAATGGCGGTTACATCAAAATGATGTTGGTATCACCCTTGACAACCACATAATGTGTTTGGGTTGCTTCACATTTTTAGTAATCTGCATTCCCCACAATTATTGATAAAAAAACAACATTCCACCAGGCACATATTATTGTCTAGACTAACGCATCATATAGGTCTAAATTAATCAGCTGACTGATTTCTGATGAAGCACGCGCAAAGACAGGGAGACAAAAGGAAGGCAAATACCGCTATAACACATCAACAAGAAGGGCAAAGCCCATACGACTCACATGCTTACATAGCAATGACATCATACACTAAGAACTGCTTTACACATTTTTCCTACCAAAATACATGTGACCTTGACCCAAGGTCAAGGTCATCCAAGGTCATGCAACACAAAGCTGTTAATTCAAGACATAGGAAGTACAATGGTGCTTATTGGCTCTTTCTACCATGAGATATGGTCACTTTTAGTGGTTCACTACCTTATTTTGGTCACATTTCATAAGGGTCAAAGTGACCTTGACCTTGATCATATGTGACCAAATGTGTCTCATGATGAAAGCATAACATGTGCCCCACATAATTTTTAAGTTTGAAACAGTTATCTTCCATAGTTCAGGGTCAAGGTCACTTCAAAATATGTATACAATCCAACTTTGAAGAGCTCCTGTGACCTTGACCTTGAAGCAAGGTAAACCAAACTGGTATCAAAAGATGGGGCTTACTTTGCCCTATATATCATATATAGGTGAGGTATTGAATCTCAAAAACTTCAGAGAAAATGGGAAAAATGTGAAAAATAGCTGTTTTTTAGGCAACATTTATGGCCCCTGCGACCTTGACCTTGAAGCAAGGTCAAGATGCTATGTATGTTTTTGGGGGCCTTGTCATCATACACCATCTTGCCAAATTTGGTACTGATAGACTGAATAGCGTCCAAGAAATATCCAACGTTAAAGTTTTCCGGACGGACGTCCGGACGGACGGACGGACGGACGGACGGACGTCCGGACGGACGGACGGACGGACGGACGACTCGGGTGAGTACATAGACTCACTTTTGCTTCGCATGTGAGTCAAAAAGTGCCTCGTCCGTGACACAATTAAGTCAGCAACTGTATGTCTGGCAAATTAAATAAAAGCGACAAATAGTGGCTTTCGAAAAGCTTGAAGATAATCTCAAGTAAAATTTCTGTATAAAACGAAATGCAATCAGTACATGAATTTTTGTATCCAAAATGTCACGGACGAGGCCATTTAGGGGGGTGAGTTGCATTCTTTAATATTTTGGCTACAAAGAGTTTCAACAACTGCCGACTTATATCACAGTATACATCAATGTCAGTCTCATGTGATATGATGATTACTGAAATTACAAAAAAAATTGGATTGTACTGAACCCGAATCTAAAAAAAGTGACCAAAAACGTCACTTCATGCACAGTGAAATCCTCTTAAACAATATGACTGCTAAACAAGGGACATAACTCAGTGAGGAAAATAAAATATTGATTATGAACATATGAACATTCTACAACAAAGCCAGCGTACCAAAATAAAGAAATTTGTGTTTTAATTTCAAGCGTTGAGAGAGCTAATTTTTTGGACATGCCCTACACTCAGACAGGTTACTACGTATAATTTGTCCAATAATTCCTGAGAATTACTATTGAGTGACTGCCGTAATCACCTCGTGTCATTAGCACTGTACGTATTATTCGCGCTATTTTCGTAGAACTATCAACACAAATAGATGAAAAACAAGTGCAGTCGACACACAGGTTTTATCAACACAAGTCGTGCGTGTCGTCATTATCAGGTCTCAATTTCGCTAGGTGTCGATATGTCTATCATTTTGTTTGCAAACCGAATGTTCACTATTGCTACGTGTCTTTAGCACTGATATTTAATCAACCCTACAGATACGTCTTGCTTACCCCTTCCCCTTTCTCTCTTTCTGGATTTGATGTTGACGTTTCACCTTTGAAATTAAATGAGCACCGCGTTATGAAAAAATATCAGATGATTTCTTTGTGTGTGTGTGTGTGTGTGTGTGTGTGTGTGTGTGTGTGTGTGTGTGTGTGTGTGTGTGTGTGTGTGTACCCATGTTTCCACAGGTTTGGTTGCCTAAATCACCATAAGGCAACTATCCACACGTGGATGGCAACCTAAACTCTGGATGGCAACCTAATTGTGTGGATGCTCGCTTCATTTAACACCGTTAAATTGACTTTTTTGACGGAAAGAATGTCATAACAATGTTCAAAATGACATTCTTTCCGTCCTCTATAGGCGACGAAATAGGTCAAATTTTGTGCATTTTTTAGTGCAAAATTCTTCGATGCCGGAGCGAGTACTGCACCCAGTGCTGTTGTAGTGCAAGTGCACTAGAAAGGCACTACACCCAGTGCCGCCTCTTAGGTAACCATCCACACTTTAGGTATGTGTGTGTGTGTGTGTGTGTGTGTGTGTGTGTGTGTGTGTGTGTGTGTGTGAACGTGTGTCTGTGTGTATCTGTGCATGTGTGTGGTGATAGCATGTGTGTGTGTATGCGCACGCGTATGTGCGTGCGCACGCGTGTGTTTGTTTGTGACTGCATGGATTTAAACGATGAATTTGCTTTTGTACTCCTGTTCTTTTTGTGTCTTAATGCTGTATTTTGGTTTTGTACATGTGTATAGCAATGTCATTGTAAAGCGCTTAGAGCTTCTAGGTAAGCGCTCTATAAGTTTCCGTTATTATTATTATTATTATTTATTATTCCTAACATAGAACGTAAGATTTAAGAATACCACGAGAATCAATAAAATCTATGAGTCCCGTTAAAATTTCCTTTCTTTGATAGTAATAGCTCTGCCTTATATTGTGCAGCAACTAACATAATGTCTATAATCTCTGCATCCAGCAAAACACATCCAATTTGATTAAGGAAATCAAAAATTGTGTTACTCCCAAAAGGGGTAGAATTATCCAACCCTAACAATTTCAAACTCATTTCTTTATTGCCCGAGTTATCCGAACTGTTAGAAACTCATATTCACAAGCATTTGACCGAATACGTAGAGAGCAGGAGCTTATATCATGGATGTTATTCCGGTTTTGGGTCACATTCTTCTTGTTACAGCGCCCTTTACAAACGTATTCTACCACACCTGGTTGTCTGCAATAAATCGTCCCGATTGTCATGCTGTTTCCCTTGATTAAAAAAAAAAATCACTTGACCTCGTAGACCATTCTATTTTGTTACGGAAAGCATAGTTGTATGTTAGAAAGGATTCAGTGTGTACCCGTTTTGGGACCATATTTAACGGACAGGACAGTATATTTCTTTAAACCGCAAATTATCAACTGAAGAAGCTGTGAAATGCAGAGTGCCTGAGGAATCAGTACGGCGGCCTCTCTTGTTCGGTTTGTTTATAAATGATTTCCATTACACATTTCAGGAAGAAGCATTAGGAGAGATTTTTTTGCAAGCGATTCTTCTCTCCATTCAAGTGGAAAATCGGTTCAGGAAGTGAATCCTCCCTTCAAACTGCCTTAAAAATGTAAATAAATGGTAAACTGTAAACTGCATTTCTATGATAATACATTCCGTCAAAATCACAAGGTTAGTCATTGCGACACAACAAAAACTTAATTAAAGCTGCAGCACCAATTGAACAAGTTGAGGAATATTGCATGTTAGAGGTTTGTTGTTTATTATTGAACGTGAACTCATGTGGCAGACACACTTACAGTTCATTTGCAACACAATATCCATGAATGGTTCTTTTTACATTTAGTCAAATTTTGACTAAATGTTTTAACGTAGAGGGGGGAATCGAGACGAGGGTCGTGGTGTATGTGCGTGTGTGTGTGTGTGTGTGTGTGTGTGTGTGTCTGTCTGTGTGTGTGTGTAGAGCGATTCAGACTAAACTACTGGACGGATCTTTATGAAATTTTACATGAGAGTTCCTGGGTATGATATCCCCATACATTTTTTTCATTTTTTTGATAAATGTCTTTGATGACGTCATATCCGGCTTTTCGTGAAAGTTGAGGCGGCACTGTCACGCCCTCATTTTTCAACCAAATTGGTTGAAATTTTGGTCAAGTAATGTTCGACGAAGCCCGGACTTCGGTATTGCATTTCAGCTTGGTGGCTTAAAAATTAATTAATGACTTTGGTCATTAAAAATCTGAAAATTGTAAAAAAAAAAAATGTTTTTTAAAACGATCCAAATTTACGTTTATCTTATTCTCCATCATTTGCTTATTCCAAAAACATATAAATATGTTATATTCGGATTAAAAACAAGCTCTGAAAATTAAATATATAAAAATTAATATGAAAATTAAATTTTCGAAATCAATTTAAAAACACTTGTATCGTATTCCTTGTCGGTTCCTGATTCCAAAAACATATAGATATGATATGTTTGGATTAAAAACACGCTCAGAAAGTTAAAACAAAGAGAGGTACAGAAAAGCGTGCTATCCTTCTGAGCGCAACTGGTACCCCGCTCTTCTTGTCAATTTCACTGTCTTTGCCGTGAGCGGTGGACTGACGATGCTACGAGTATGCGGTCTTGCTGCGTTGCATTGCGTTCAGTTTCATTCTGTGAGTTCGACAGCTACTTGACTAAATGTTGTATTTTCGCCTTACGCGACTTGTTTACTTTCGAAACTAGCGCAATTCGCTTGTAGAAAACAAACTTCAGAAACGTTTCATCATATTCACATAATTCCTTACTAAAATGATGTTTCAACGATCTGACTAGGCAGCACTGACTTCCATTTTTTTTAAAAGAAAAATTAACAATTAACACACACACACACACACACACACACACACACACACACACACACACACACACACACACACACACACACCCACACCCAAACACATTGGAAAACAAAGGTCCCCTCCGCCCTCGTTGAATCGTTCAATCAATGCTAGTAGCAAATCAA
Source organism: Littorina saxatilis (assembly GCF_037325665.1). Taxonomy (NCBI): domain Eukaryota; kingdom Metazoa; phylum Mollusca; class Gastropoda; order Littorinimorpha; family Littorinidae; genus Littorina; species Littorina saxatilis. The sequence goes on from NC_090258.1 coordinate 28,280,872, forward strand.
ATCGTCAGAAAGCAGCTGCTTACTGCCCAAATCTTGCCAATCGTCCTTGGTAGCTACGCTTTGTTTCACTTTGCCAAATACGGTTACCAACTCTCGTTAGCGTCCTGCAGCATGGGAGAGGGAGGGGGGGGAGTCAATGCTGTGATCTGAGAGTTATCTCTAATAGCACAATAAAAGCGAATACAAGTTCAAACAAGTCGCGTAAGGCGAAAATACAACATTTAGTGAAGCTGTCGAACTCACAGAATGAAACTGAACGCAATGCAATTTTTCAGCAAGACCGTATACTCGTAGCATCGTCAGTCCACCGCTCGTGGCAAAGGCAGTGAAATTGACAAGAAGAGCGGGGTAGTAGTTGCGCTGAGAAGGATAGCACGCTTTTCTGTACCTCTCTTCGTTTTAACTTTCTGAGCGTGTTTTTAATCCAAACATATCATATCTATATGTTTTTGGAATCAGGAACCGACAAGGAATAAGATGAAAGTGTTTTTAAATTGATTTGGAAAATTTAATTTTGATCATAATTTTTATATTTTTAATTTTCAGAGCTTGTTTTTAATCCAAATATAACATATGTATATGTTTTTGGAATTAGAAAATGATGAAGAATAAGATGAACGTAAATTTGGATCGTTTTAATAAAAAAAAGTTTTTTTTTTACAATTTTCAGATTGTTAATGACCAAAGTCATTAATTAGTTTTTAATCCACCAAGCTGAAATGCAATACCGAAGTCCGGCCTTCGTCGAAGATTGCTTGGCCAAAATTGCAATCAATTTGATTGAAAAATGAGGGTGTGACAGTGCTGCCTCAACTTTTACAAAAAGCCGGATATGACGTCATCAAAGACATTTATCGAAAAAGAAAACAAGTCGCGTAAGGCGAAAATACAATATTTAGTCAAGTAGCTGTCGAACTCACAGAATGAAACTGAACGCAACGCAACGCAGCAAGACCGTATACTCGTAGCATCGTCACTCCACCGCCCGTGGCAAAGGCAGTGCCCGTGGAATTGACAAGAAGAGCGGGGTATTCGTTGCGCTGAGAAGGATAGCACGCTTTTCTGTACCTCTCTTCGTTTTAACTTTCTGAGCGTGTTTTTAATCCAAACATATCATATCTATATATTTTTGGAATCAGGAACCAACAAGGAATAAGATAAAAGTGTTTTTAAATTGATTTCGAAAAAAAAATGTTGATAATAATTTTTATATATTTAATTTTCAGAGCTTGTTTTTAATCCGAATATAACATATTTATATGTTTTTGGAATCAGCAAATGATGGAGAATAAGATAAACGTAAATTTGGATCGTTTTATAAATTTTTATTTTTTTTTACAATTTTCAGATTTTTAATGACCAAAGTCATTAATTAATTTTTAAGCCACCAAGCTGAAATGCAATACCGAAGTCCGGGCTTCGTCGAAGATTAATTGACCAAAATTTCAACCAATTTGGTTGAAAAATGAGGGCGTGACAGTGCCGCCTCAACTTTCACGAAAAGCCGGATATGACGTCATCAAAGACATTTATCCAAAAAATGAAAAAGAAAGTTCGGGGATTTCATACCCAGGAACTCTCATGTCAAATTTCATAAAGATCGGTCCAGTAGTTTAGTCTGAATCGCTCTACACACACACACACACACACACACACACACACACACACACACACACACACACGCACACACGCACGCACACACGCACATACACCACGACCCTCGTTTCGATTCCCCCTCGATGTTAAAATATTTAGTCAAAACTTGACTAAATATAAAAAAGGCCGGGGATATCATTCCCAGGAACTCTCATGTAAAATTTCATAAAGATCGGTCCAGTAGTTTGGTCTGAATCGCTCTACACACACACACACACACCACGGCCCTCGTCTCGATTCCCCCTCTATGTTAAAACTTGACTAAATGTAAAAGGCATTAAAATGTAAATATTCTGGTTTAGAGCGTCTAATACACACACGACATTACGGAGATTTAAGAAACGAAACGTTGGGACGTTTCGTTTTGAAGTTGTGGTAAACGTCATTATTTCGGGGGTCTCTCGCTGGAAAGGTGAAGGTCAACTGAAACGGAACGTGGAACGTCAAAACGCAGTCACGTTTTCCACCCCCAAAAAACGAACAATATTTCGTCAACTTTTGTGAGTATTTTTGCACACTAACAGTTTTATTTGTTGGCCATTTTATGCATTGCTAGATTCATCAACCCTTTCACAGTCTTTCAGCGCTGAGAATGTGTTCATTGGAGGTAGACAACTGTTGTGAACTGAAATATTTTGAAGGGTGCTGATCCTGGTACATTTATCCAACTTCATGGTGAGAAAGCAAATGGCGAAGCAGAAGTAGGTCATCGCATCGAATTTTTATTCTGGCTTCGTATGTGATCAGGTGCATGAATTGAAAAATGTGAAGCTCTTGTGCGTGCAATGCGAGTATGTCAATCCTTTATTGACTCGTGGAGTTGAAATTATGCCATGCCCAGTCAGCGGATCATATCCTGCCATGCCCGGCCTTTCATTCCGAAACGAAACGTGAATACATCTAAATCTTGTCTGCGGCCTATGCCGTCTCGTTACACGTTCCGTTTCGCGGGGTGACTCATTCACCAAACGAAACGAGCTGCAAAACGAAACGTGCTGTTTCTTAAATCTCGCTATTAACACTTTCTATGCGTTCTATTGATGGAAAAAATGGCCCTTATAATCTGCACTTTATTGAGTGGATCAACCGCGCTTTTTGCGTTCGTACGTGTTTTGGTAGACAGCGGTTGTAAACATTTAAGCTCAATACCCCAATCAAAAATGATAAATCATGGTTAGTTTGGAACAAACTGTGAAATTTCAATATGCGTAAAGAAATATCTTAATAAATTTAGGTCTAAAGATACATGGTAAAAACTAACTAACATCACAAAATGTAATAAGATGGCTGGCTCCCTTATTGTTCAGATTCCAAGAAAAAAGACGTATATTTTGTGTTTAATGTCGAATGCATCGGCCATCTTATACTATTCGTCGTTTTTTGGCTGAGAATGGTCAAAACGGTTGTAAACAAACAAATAAGCTCATTCCATATCAGCGAGCAAGAGTAAAATGTCCGAGAAACTCCGGAGTGTGCATGACTTTGTGTGTGCATGCGTTTTAAGAATCGGAAGCTAAACACTAGAACTGTCGAATCTTACCGCATTTCAATAGGCGTGTCCGTAGGTGTGAAGGTAACATCTCCCGTTATGGAGTCAATTTGCACTCTTCCGTTGCCATCGTCTTCTACGTGGTAAGTCAGCGAATCCCCGTCGACATCGGTTCCAGTGATCCGGAATGTATGTACTTGTCTAGCAGTTACTTTCAAAGTGGATGGAACTTTCAGAAGAGGTACAGAGTTTTCTAAAAACAAGAAACAAATACATGGACATTACACATACACACACACACACACACGCACACATACACAGACCCAACGCACACACGCCCAACACCCCCCCCCCCCCACACACACACACACACGCACACACAGACCCAACGCATACACACCCAACACCCCCCCCCACACACACACACACACAGACCCCCGGCCACACACACAAACACACACACACACTTAGTTCTGCCTTTGGTCTTAATCTCAGGAAAAGTGTTACAAATCCACAAAGCTGCCGCTGGTTAACATGAATTTTTGGAATGCATTTTTTTCAATTTTGTTCAGTTTTCAAACTTTTTTTGCAAAATCACATAGCATACAATTTAGTCAAGCATAATCTAATGGACCATTTGAACATATATTTGTTGTAGTTTGGACAAAGACAAGCTTACTCAGTGCTTTGTTTGTCATATCAGCCTCTTCTTTGACGCGTTTGCAGTCCAGCGCAAACGCTTCACTCTCCGTCGCGAAAAAATCATACTGGCAAGCAAGATTGTCTCCACATTTGGCTTTTGCTTCGTTTTTTACTGTTTCGGATTGTTCGTCGAAGAAAAGGGGAACAAACAATGGATGCGAATAATGTAATGGCCCTTCTCTTTCTTCATATCGCATCACAGAGTTGTCAGTGGTTACTGCCCCTGAAAAATAAAGAATTTGCGTATAGCAAAATCATTAAATGCAGTATTTCTGTGGAATAACTCACAGCATGAAACTGAACACACAGCAATTTGGACACTAAAGTCAAATAGAAATCCCAATTGGCTTTGATCGATTTCGGGTCGTATTTCAATGGTCATATTACAGCAGGACATTTACAGCGGGCGAACTTAGCTAAATTTGGCTCGACTTCATGGAAGGAGAGGCTTGACAAGAATAAGACAAGAAGAGCAAACGCTCGATCGAGTCACTTTCGCAGTTCTGAATATTATATGAGGCATCAGATGGACAGGAAGAAATTGCTATTCACAACACAATGAGTCACGTTCACATAAAATTTGAGCCCGGTCACTTTTATAGTTTCCGAGAAAAGCCCAACGTTAAGTTGTGTGTTGCCGAACAGAAAAGGCTAGTTATCTCCCTTGTTTTTCTGATAACGTTCGTAAAAGGCTACAGATGTAAATACTTTGATGTAAAGAATAATCCTACAAAGTTTCAATCACATCCGATGAACTTTGTCAAAGATATAAAATGTCTAATTTTTCCTTTGACGCTGACCTGTGACCTTGAAAAAGGTCAAAGGTCAACGAAACCATCGTTAAAGTGTAGAGGTCATTGGAGGTCACGACTAAACAAAATATGAGCCCGATCGCTTTGATAGTTTCCGAGAAAAGTTTGTCAAAGATATAAAATGTCTAATTTTTCCTTTGACGCTGACCTGTGACCTTGAAAAAGGTCAAAGGTCAACGAAACCATCGTTAAAGTGTAGAGGTCATTGGAGGTCACGACTAAACAAAATATGAGCCCGATCGCTTTGATAGTTTCCGAGAAAAGTCCAACGTTAAGGTGGTGTCTACGGACGGACGGCCGGACGGCCGGCCGGACAGACTAACACTGACCGATTACATAGAGTCACTTTTTCTCAAGTGACTCAAAAAACAAAGCTTGGTCAATAACTTAGACCAAACTGGTCACAATAACGCAGAATTCATTATTTTCTGTTGATCGTTACCAAAAGTCGCCATCATTGTTGGTGTCGGCAACTCCTGTAAACTCTTCACCAGAGTGAAGCCCCTTTTGTTGTCGTTAGTTGTTCGTCCGTTCATATGACGTGTAGCAGGCAGGTTACCGTGTCTACGATTAATTAAGTTTTCATTATTGGAACCAGTTAGTTTTACGTATACAGAACTATAATCACTGAAGTTCAGATTGGATTTGCTCTCTTTTGTTTACTTCGTCTGATTTTATTAACACATATGTTGCGCGTCTTCCTAACGAACATACAACAAATGACAACAAAAGATACTTCACTCCGGTTTAGAGAAAACGGGAGTTAGCTGACTACCAACGATGGCGGCGACGTCGGTTGCGAACAACAGGAAATTATGAATTATGCGTTATAGCTACAAGTTCAGCATTGGTTAGGGTCTAACATTTGTATTTCTTATTTTTTGTAAAGCCTCTCCGTCCATAAAACCGACCCAATCTGATCGAGCAACTGAACAGCTTCTTCTGTATGATGACTATTGGAGTATTATATGTCTTTATATCGATCAAAACCAAAGGGAACTTCTAGTTTCCTTTGGTGTCCAAAATGAACGCAATGCACTTTTTTTTACCAAGACGAGTAAACCATAGGGGTAGATTATGAATAGCGAGGTTACTCTGAAAGTTACCATCGGTAGTCACCAGACAGGCGGTACTTTGCAAATTAAATAAAATTGCAAGTGTATCAGTAATTTGCGTTAAGGTCTTTTATGACAGTTGTATGGCTATGGTTATGCTCTACTATATAGTTCAAATGACCTGTTGCTTTGTAATCAGTTGGTGGCAGAGAGAATGTAATTATTCCATAAGCGAATGCAAACGCGGTTACATACAATGAAGATGTTACTTTGGCCAAGGTGTGTCTTCCAAACAACCATTTTTGCTCAGATGAAGTTTACCTAATGATACAAAGTTGTGTATGCATCCAGTGTAAATCCAGGTACGAGTTTCTTGTGATGCATGCAAAGGTGTTAACCAACTGTGGCTTCTGATTCCGTCTGTACAGAACTTATCAACTTATATGCACTGATAACAGTGTGACTGCGTCTGTGCACACACTTACCAAGTTCACCAAAGTATTAAGCTACATTTTTCACGTGAATTTCAGATACCCAGAAAGGAGTCCACAGAAAGGAGTACATATTATGTAATCTAAAGATACCATCCTCTCCGTGAAAAAAACAACATGTACAACACTGCAGACCTAGGCTATCCAGGCTGTAACATGAAAGAAGAACATTCTAAATGGTCATCGAATACATATCAACAGCTTGGCTGCTGCCTATGAAGAGTAGGACTAGTTTGCTGAATAAATGTTGCTACAGGTGTATGCTACGAGATGATTCATCAAAACAATTCCCACTCGGCCAAAGAACCCATGATACAGGTGTATGCTAAGAGATGATTCATCAAAACAATTCCCACTCGGCCAAAGAACCCATGCTACAGGTGTATGCTACGAGATGGTTCATCAAAACAATTCCCACTCGGCCAAAGAACCCATGCTGTAGGTGTATGCTACGAGATGATTCATCAAAACAATTCCCACTCGGCCAAAGAACCCATGCTGTAGGTGTAGGCTACGAGATGATTCATCAAATCAATTCCCACTCGGCCAAAGAACCCATGCTGTAGGTGTATGCTACGAGATGATTCATCAAATCAATTCCCACTCGGCCAAAGAACCCATGCTGTAGGTGTAGGCTACGAGATGATTCATCAAATCAATTCCCACTCGGCCAAAGAACCCATGCTGTAGGTGTATGCTACGAGATGACTCATCAAATCAATTCCCACTCGGCCAAAGAACCCATGCTGTAGGTGTATGCTACGAGATGATTCATCAAATCAATTCCCACTAGGCCAAAGAACCCATGCTGTAGGTGTATGCTACGAGATGATTCATCAAATCAATTCAAACTCGGCCAAAGAACCCATGCTGTAGGTGTATGCTACGAGATGATTCATCAAATCAATTCCCACTCGGCCAAAGAACCCATGCTGTAAGTGTATGCTACGAGATGATTCATCAAAACAATTCCCACTCGGCCAAAGAACCCATGCTGTAGGTGTATGCTACGAGATGATTCATCAAATCAATTCCCACTCGGCCATGCAAAGAACCCATGCTGTAGGTGTATGCTACGAGATGATTCATCAAAACAATTCCCACTCGGCCAAAGAACCCATGCTGTAGGTGTATGCTACGAGATGATTCATCAAATCAATTCCCACTCGGCCAAAGAACCCATGCTGTAGGTGTATGCTACGAGATGATTCATCAAATCAATTCCCACTCGGCCAAAGAACCCATGCTGTAGGTGTATGCTACGAGATGATTCATCAAATCAATTCCCACTCGGCCAAAGAACCCATGCTGTAGGTGTAGGCTACGAGATGATTCATCAAATCAATTCCCACTCGGCCAAAGAACCCATGCTGTAGGTGTATGCTACGAGATGATTCATCAAATCAATTCCCACTCGGCCAAAGAACCCATGCTGTAGGTGTATGCTACGAGATGATTCATCAAATCAATTCCCACTCGGCCAAAGAACCCATGCTGTAGGTGTATGCTACGAGATGATTCATCAAATCAATTCCCACTCGGCCAAAGAACCCATGCTGTAGGTGTATGCTACGAGATGATTCATCAAATCAATTCCCAGTCGGCCAAAGAACCCATGCTGTAGGTGTATGCTACGAGATGATTCATCAAATCAATTCCCACTCGGCCAAAGAACCCATGCTGTAGGTGTATGCTACGAGATGATTCATCAAAACAATTCCCACTCGGCCAAAGAACCCATGCTGTAGGTGTATGCTACGAGATGATTCATCAAATCAATTCCCACTCGGCCAAAGAACCCATGCTGTAGGTGTATGCTACGAGATGATTCATCAAAACAATTCCCACTCGGCCAAAGAACCCATGCTGTAGGTGTATGCTACGAGATGATTCATCAAATCAATTCCCACTCGGCCAAAGAACCCATGCTGTAGGTGTATGCTACGAGATGATTCATCAAATCAATTCCCACTCGGCCAAAGAACCCATGCTGTAGGTGTATGCTACGAGATGATTCATCAAATCAATTCCCACTCGGCCAAAGAACCCATGCTGTAGGTGTAGGCTACGAGATGATTCATCAAATCAATTCCCACTCGGCCAAAGAACCCATGCTGTAGGTGTATGCTACGAGATGATTCATCAAATCAATTCCCACTCGGCCAAAGAACCCATGCTGTAGGTGTATGCTACGAGATGATTCATCAAATCAATTCCCACTCGGCCAAAGAACCCATGCTGTAGGTGTATGCTACGAGATGATTCATCAAATCAATTCCCACTCGGCCAAAGAACCCATGCTGTAGGTGTATGCTACGAGATGATTCATCAAATCAATTCCCACTTGGCCAAAGAACCCATGATACAGGTGTATGCTACGAGATGATTCATCAAAACAATTCCCACTCGGCCAAAGAACCCATGCTGTAGGTGTATGCTACGAGATGATTCATCAAATCAATTCCCACTCGGCCAAAGAACCCATGCTGTAGGTGTATGCTACGAGATGATTCATCAAAACAATTCCCACTCGGCCAAAGAACCCATGCTGTAGGTGTATGCTACGAGATGATTCATCAAATCAATTCCCACTCGGCCAAAGAACCCATGCTGTAGGTGTATGCTACGAGATGATTCATCAAATCAATTCCCACTCGGCCAAAGAACCCATGCTGCAGGTTTTGGGTATGTGTCCAAGTGTAAGGGTGTTCTAATTCCATGTAAAAACCAAAAGCCCACACGGATCCGTTGTGATCTTTAAGGCAAAATAACAGCCATTGTGGCAGGGACTTGGTGCTCTGGTTCAAGTTAAAGTACTCACATGCGGGTCCAAACGTCTGAAAGATTTGTCTTTCCGTTAGGTCAGGGCTCAGGGAAGTTCCATTGGGTAGTATGAAGTCATCAGATTTGATGCCATTGAAGTTACCTAGAAGTCCCCGTGTCTTGTTGCGGAATGTCTTTGGTAGACTGAGTGACATCATCAAAGACTTGACTCTGACTGACACTCTAAAGTTGACACCTAAAACAAAATTATTTTGCACGGTAGAGTTTTGGAGACTTTCGTGTACACCGAGACGTGACATGCAGCGCCTAAAATTGCACAATACACCAACGGGACAGCTTTTCGGCGAGATAGGCGGGATAGTTCGCTGTGAGCACCTGTTATGATGGTGTTTTTACAGGCTCAGTCACGCAATGTCACCTTTTTCCCATGAAAACACGTTAACGTACACGCCTGATTTGATACGTTTTTTCTATATATCATATATTTGAGAAATGTGTTCATAATGATAGGATAACATGTATCTATTCAACCGTTTTAAACTTAATAGACCCACCCATGTGGTAGCCATTGAATGTGTGACATATGTTCCCTTCTTTATTTTCGCAAGAAAACATAGAAACAAAGCACTTCTGGACCAAAATTATCTAAGGCACCAAACTTGTAAGAAAGTGTTTATGCATAAACAGGGTTAGTCGCTGAATTTTCGACCACCAATATTTGTTTCTGCTATCAGCACTGCCATTGTCAATACTGAAGTGGAACCCACTTATAAAAACATCGCTTATAAGAAACATCGCTTACAGGAAAGGACATTTTATTTCCCTGTCAAGAGCCTTCTTTTTCCACTTAGAACTCGTCGATAAAGAAAAAAAAAATTCAGAAAGCCACGCTTCAAGGGTCTGTTATGTTCGCATTTTCAGTGGCAGCTAGTTGCTTTGGCGGAACACGTGAAGCACATAGCTCTTGTATTTACTCTCAAGAGAAACTAGATTTTAATGATACTGTTGAGAGTCAACCAAAGAAAAGAAGAAGAGCCATATTACAGACGAATGTGACATTATATTAATCAAGCATCTCTAGCTCAGCAATCTGTTAAAAACAATGACACCCTCATACATCAGTTCACAGTCGCACAGTTGACACTTCCCGTCAGAAACGTTACCGTTATCCTTTTCTCTCAAAAATATGTGAAAAGTCAAACACACATATTAAGCCTATATCGTTAGCACATACTTCCCCCATATAATCCAAATATATATGATGTCAAAAATGAATCATCGGATGAGAAAAATAAATTATCTAATATTTCTTACATTCAAGGTCTTCCGATCAGAAAACCTTGATAATAAAAAAGGGAAAAAGCCCCCTCAACTTTCTTATAAACAGGTTCCCCTGTATGCAGAAACTTTATCCCCCAAACATACTCACGAGCTCAGTAATCAACGCCAAAACACCAGAACTCAGAACGTTCTTCTCCTCCATGAAATTGAACGTCTCCAACAAATAAGGGCCGTAACTACCTTCTAGAAGTAATGATCCCATTTCTGTTTGATTTTTCTCTTTAACAAGAAGAGCAAACGCTCGATCGAGTCACTTTCGCAGTTCTGAATATTATATGAGGCATCAGATGGACAGGAAGAAATTGCTATTCACAACACAATGAGTCACGTTCACATAAAATTTGAGCCCGGTCACTTTTATAGTTTCCGAGAAAAGCCCAACGTTAAGTTGTGTGTTGCCGAACAGAAAAGGCTAGTTATCTCCCTTGTTTTTCTGATAACGTTCGTAAAAGGCTACAGATGTAAATACTTTGATGTAAAGAATAATCCTACAAAGTTTCAATCACATCCGATGAACTTTGTCAAAGATATAAAATGTCTAATTTTTCCTTTGACGCTGACCTGTGACCTTGAAAAAGGTCAAAGGTCAACGAAACCATCGTTAAAGTGTAGAGGTCATTGGAGGTCACGACTAAACAAAATATGAGCCCGATCGCTTTGATAGTTTCCGAGAAAAGTCCAACGTTAAGGTGGTGTCTACGGACGGCCGGCCGGACAGACTAACACTGACCGATTACATAGAGTCACTTTTTCTCAAGTGACTCAAAAATCAGACTTTATACCAAGACATTACACCGCAACCTGGATCTTAAAATAGAAATAAGAGGTCTAAAGCACCCTCCCCCCCCCCCCCCCTTCAAACGGCTATCTTAAGGACTATTCTGATTGGCTCAGGCACTTGCAACTCCGCATCGATGCAATTTGGGCCAGATACGCCAAACAGTCTCTACGAAAATCACATTTGATTATTTTGTTTGGATCATACCTTGTAAACCCAAAGACATGCACTTACAAACAAAATGTAAAAAGAGAATCTTTGAATAATAGATATAGGTTACACACTCCGAGTTCTAAATATCGTGCATATTTTCCCTATGGTCGATTTTCAGGTATTACCGAGCCTCTGGCGAGACCAGGGGCCAGTTTCATAAGCCAGAAACACAGTCGACCAACTGCAGTTGTCCGAGAGAACCACAGTAATCCGACGTTATCGGGTTTCACGAACAAAATTTCAGTCGGCCGACTGCGGGTCGTTTCACCGGAAGTCGGCCAAACACGGTGATGCGCTCCCCCCAACACTGTGTTCGGTTTACTGCGGTAAACCGAAAATAAATGTAATTATCCGCACAGTCAATGGCAGAATGCTCACACGTTTTTGGATTGTGAGCCAAACCTTGTGATTGTTCTTCGAAATGTATCTATCATGACGCAGTAATCCAGGAGACAAGTCAGGGTTATGTCTTGAAGACGTCACATTATGGCGTAAGAGGGTTAGACGTCACGCGAAGGAATTACTGAAAGTCTCGGTCATTGTTATTTTGAGCGGGCCGAGACTAGTTTTTTCTTCGAAATCGGCCATTTCCACGTGCGAATGAGCAAACGGAAGTGGTAATGTTGCTAAATTTAGCCCTCGACTTGGCCATTCGGATTACTGTACAGTCGGTCGACTGCGGTTGTCCGCGGGTGACGGTGATTCGCTCATGAAACGCGCTTTTCGATGACCCGTCGATCAACCACAGTCGATCGACTGGGCAGTCAATCGACTGTCAGTCGGTTCACTGCTATCTTATGAAACTGGCCCCTGGGAAAATTTGCCGATGGAAAATATGTACGATATTTAGGACGAGGTGTGTAAACTTTTTATCCCATTACTCCGACGTTTTCATTAAAAAACACCACTTTTTGACACAAACTCTGCGAGTGCCTGTTTTCTGCTGGCCAAACCTTCAGCGACCGCAAATCGTGTCATCAAATTCATGTGCGAAACGAGTCCCCTTTTCTCTTTTTGGTAAACGCGCCATAAAACGTCTGCTTTTGTATTTAGTCATCAATATATACTGCTTAAGAAAACGAATTACAGAGATTGCGCAGTTCAATGCATTTGAAACTGTGCAGTTACCGGCCGGTTTCTGTCGGTGACCTAAGTCAGTTGTCACAGGCATTCGCCAAAAAGACTGCGTGTGTGATTTTACAAGCGATGAGGATGATTGCTGGATTTGTGCTTATTCGAGATGTTGTGCTTCAGTGTTTAAATTTAGATTACTTTCTTTTTCAATCGTCATTTAGGTGAGCCTTACTTTGATGTCTGTCGTTCAGTCTTAGGCCAGTAAGTTATCTGTACTGTACTGCGGTAGTTTTGTTCTGCTGGTGTATTCAACGTAGGTCAAAACTTGTAAATCTATCTGCCTGCATGACCTGAACCTAGACACCGTTGTTTACTTTATAATTGAAAAATAACACCTTTTATTTTAACCATATCTCCAACTTTGTAAGTGGCAATTTCCATGTTGCTGGTCAACTTGATCAGTAGCCGGTGATTCTGTAGCAAACGACAGATCTGCAGCAGACGACAGATCTGCAGCAGACGACAGATGAGACAGCCTTGTTTTGTTGAACCAGATTTAGCAATCAATGCTCTAAAAACGATAGCAAATGAACAAAACTGTAAGCATACTGTTTTAGTTTAATTCTTATTTCGTCTCTCAGGATTTTGAATCAGGATTGTGTTGTCGGGATTGATCTAAGCGGTTGCCTGTGAAGAGTATTAGAGTTGTGCGCCTTGAATCGCTGTCTTCTCTATCGCTCTCTCTCTCTCTCTCTCTCTCACCGCTTCTGTGTATTCTTTGTTGTTTTCTTTATTTCTTCAATGTTAAAATGTATGAAGATCGTTAGCTAAACTTTTATACCGCAGATCGTTCGACTTTTATACCGCAGAATATCTTAATCGTTTTGCTGAAGAAAGTAGTCCCCGAGTTAACGATAAATATGCAGATGACCTCTATAAATTATTAAATTGTACTCTGAGATCAAAGACAAGGACCAATGACAGGTGAGATCGAGACTCGGTTGTGATGGATTATCCATATGGTTGTGATGGATTATCCAGAATAATGACCTCCTCCGCTAACAGAGACAAAGAGGCAGGTCATGGGATAAAAATAAATAGCCTTATATCCGGGGTCTCCGGATGTTAGAAAGCAACAAAAAAAAAATGTCCCCTGGACTTCCTAGAAGCGGGTTCCACTGTACTACCATGCTAAAAAAGTGGTCCATGTTCGAAGCCCTTTCCCGATTAAAGTGGAGAATGGCTCTGCCAACTTGCAGTTTAACCCTGTTTGTTATTTACGTTGATGAGTTTGCTTTTTAAACCACGTAGGTTACCTGAAGGAAAGCTGAGTTCAGCACTGTCATTATTCCGCCGCAAGAAGAAGTCATCGGTGTCCACCTGGAAGGCTGAATCGTTCTTGAATCTTCTACTGAAGTCTTCGCCTTTTGCATAGATGACGAGGGCTGTAAACATTTTTCCAAACAATGACAAACTTGACACACACACACACACACACACACACACACACACACACACACACACACACACGCGCGCGCGCGCGCGCGCGCAAAATAACCGTCGGCCATTCAGGATTCCTGACTTCATTTTACATCTGTTTCTACTTCCGCAACCACCCCGGCTTCCTTTTCATCTAGTGAGCTTGCACATCTCCAAACACCACATTGGTGTGTAAGTAGTGTACACTCATTGTCAATAAGAAGCGACCATTATATGTTGGATCGATTTCTTAAATTCTAATCGTAGCACTAATTAACCTATTTTCGTTAATTATGATCACATTTTAAGAGTGAACATAACATATGTATATATTTTTAGACTCCCAATTTGATGAAAAATATAATGCAATCATTTTTGAAATCTGTTTGCGACAATTCTATTTTAATGACAACTTTAATGAGCTAACTCATTAATTAACTTTTAAGCCTCCACGCTGAAATGCAGTACCAAAGTCCGGGCTTTGTCGAAGATTACTTGACCAAAATGTCAACCAATTTAGTTCAAAAATGAGGGCGTGACAGTGCCGCCTCAAGTTTCACTAAATGCCGGATATGACGTCATCGAAGACATTTATCGGGAAAAAGACAAAATATTCTGGGGATATCATACCTAGAACTCTCATGTAAAGTTTTATGATGATCGGTCAAGAAGTTTTCTCGGAACTGATCTACAATAACACACACACACACACACACACACACACACACACACACACACACATATATACACCACGACCCTCTTCTCGATTCCCCCTCTATGTTAAAGCGTTTAGTTAAAACTTGACTAAATGTTAAAAAAAAAAAAAGACGAAAACCATGTCCTTGCTTTTTTGTACACTATTGGTGTTTTTGTTTAGCTTAATCGTTCACCAACATGGGAAATTGGGTGCCCCGCAGAAAAGATCTTAAGTTTTCATCAGATAAACATTATAAGATGACCAACTGAAACACTTTAATTGACAGATGAAGCAATTACGTAACTAGCAGATATGTTACTATAGTACTTAGCCTTATGATGTTTGTTTTGCGAAGCAGGCTTGAGCAATTACGTCTGGATCTAAAAACGCGCGTGGCTGAGCTTTTCAGTGGCGTTTCTGAAACCTGCGAACGATGTGTTTACAAATTACTCCCGGGGCACCCTTAAATCTATACTTGCACACAAACCAAATAAAATACATGAAACGAAAGCTAAAAGGCTGGACTGTTAGTTGGTCTGTGGACTTGTGAAAATCTTGCAGGTTTTTAATCCAAGAAAAGATCAAATATTGCTTTTATTTCAGTCAAGAGCAGATTACAGGGTATCAAACGAATATAAATGCCCATACGTCAGAATAGAGAGCAGGTCTTGCTCTTTCGAACGGTAAGACCTAGGCCCTATATGAGTTGGCTATGTTAACAATATTTTAGATCTATCCCTGACGCAGTTTTTCAACAAACACGTCGAAAATGACATCCTATTTGGGCCTGCAAATGACGGTAATGGAGCTGACGGTAACGGAGATGACCGCTTATTCGGCACTCCCATGTTGCCTCAGGACAGAGCCAGAAGACACCTGACGGCCCTTTTAAATATGTTTTTGTAGTATGCTCCTGTGAGCGAACACCATATCACAAGACGGAACATTTATTGTTTTTCTTATGCCAGAAAGAGTCAATAACGGAGATGACGGTCATGGAACCCCTAAGTCTATGTTTTGCATCTTGGCTGGACTCGGACGCACTTCAGCTGTAAACTAAGACCTAACGTTTAGCCATGGCGAAGACTCACAAGGACTCCTCATGCACAAAAATGACTGCACAACAGCACTGATGGGCGTGTCATTTAAAATGATAGTGCATGTTATTCGAAAGAGCTTGCTTATATCTTTAAAATAACTTTATATTCTCAAAAAAAAGTATGCCCGGACAGTGACGGAGATGACGTGTTTGGTAGTATTTATTGCTCCCAGAACCAGGAGTAATAAGGAATTGATATAAATTGATGTGCCAAAGTTAGCTCATCGCTGACCATAACAGAGGTTATAAATGTTTAACCTTTACATCTGTTTGTATTAGCTGCAGGGCCGCCGGCCAACGAAAAAATGAAATGGTCGCTTCTTATTGACATTGAGCGTGTAAGCTCTCTGATTCAGTCTAGACAATGGAATTGCATTTTAGCTTAAAAATCTTAAGTTCATTAATCAATGTGTAACTTATAACTCTAATTGAAATCAAAATTTTGAAAAGAGATTTAAAATGATTGCATGTTGTTCTCTGCCATTTAGATAATCCAAAACGTATATAAATTATTATCTTTTCCTTCCAATTATTGTAAGCAGGTAATGGGAGAGGTGTTCCATTCCATTAATCAGAGCTCCCCAAAATGCGTGTCCCTGCGTCCTATACCCACAAGAAGCCAAAAACACGTTCTAGAAATTCTTGTTTGGGGTCCCGGGACCCACTAAATCTAAAAAGAGAGGGTCCTGGGACGCACTAAATTTCGTTTATTGTGCGTCCCGTAGGTACTGGCTGTATAAGAACAGAAAGTCAAGTAGAAAGCGTGTGTGAGATAGGGTGTGTGTGTTTGTTTGTGTGTTTTCCATTCAACAACGTATTGTTGGAAAACTTTCCTGTAATATTCCCATGAAAACAAACATTTTATAGCACACTATGCTTAAACACAATGTATTATAAGTTCTCCGGGGGCTTTGGGGCCTCGGGACTCTCGGGACCCTCTAAACCTCCTCTGAAGGGGTCCATGGCTCCTCTACAATAGGGGAAGGGCCCCTAATATGGACCGGCTCCTAATATGGACCACCTCCAGTTCTGACAAACTAGCGGCGCTAGAGCGCTCAAAACAATTTCATTCGATGTATTCACCCTCTCTAGATAACTTGCACATGTCAAAACAGTTGCAGAAACACAAACCTCAAAACCGTTAGGCTTTTTCTTTTTTTTTCACTTTTGGCAGCGTTCACTCTAAATTTGCCGCCTAAAACGAACTCGTTTCTGTCCACAGCCAAAGCTTTTATCACACAAAACGTGCTATATATGACAGCTAAGACTGTATTTGTTACATTTTAGCAGTGTTGACCCCGAGTTACTACTGCACACAAAAAATAATAGCAAAATCTCAAAGTATGTGTGAGTCCCCTAATATGGACCACCTTTAACAAATTGAAGAAAATAAAAGCTAAAGGCTATTTTCATTAATTCATTAAAAAGCTTGCTGAAAATAACCTATAACTAGCCCTCGAGATATCAAAAATATATAACAAATAGTCTTCTTTTCGTGGAAGTTGATAATTTCACTTATTTTCACTATGTTTTTGATAAGCTTCTTTAGTTTCCTGGTGTGCTTTAAATAATGCTCTCATCAACCCAAAACAGATAAATCTAAAGCATATTTTAATTAGTCTGACTTGCACACTAAGTTGTATCATGCTATTTTGAAGTACAGGGGGCTTTTTACAGTGATTCGTGAAGGCCTCTCCACTGGTCCATATTAGGCGCCCAGGCTCCTAATATGGACCATTTGTGATTTTTTTCTGTGTTTAATTTTTGCTGAATGTCTATCAAAGATATTTTACTCTAATTAGGCCTAACGGTTAACCAAAGAGAGAAGGACTACCAAACACAACATGAAACTTCTTCGCAAGAAAACAAGATAGTTATCAGCATGAAACAAAACGTGGTCCATATTAGGAGCCCTTCCCCTACTTTAAAAAACAAGAGGCGAAGGCTTCAAGGCTCACGAAAGAAATCGACAAACAGTAACACAAACTCAATCACTCGTCACACATACACACACAGTAAGCATAGGTGACACTGTGCAAGAAAGCGAGACACTAGATCTAGATCTGTCTGTCTGCATGTAGCCTACTTACAGGGACACGACTGCCAATGGCCGATTTCGAAGAAAAAACAAGAAGGGCAAAGCCCATACGACTCACATGCTTTACACATTTTTCCTACCAAAATACATGTGACCTTGACCTAAGGTCAAGGTCATCCAAGGTCATGCAACACAAAGCTGTTAATTCAAGACATAGGAAGTACAATGGTGCTTATTGGCTCTTTCTACCATGAGATATGGTCACTTTTAGTGGTTCACTACCTTATTTTGGTCACATTTCATAAGGGTCAAAGTGACCTTGACCATGATCATATGTGACCAAATGTGTCTCATGATGAAAGCATAACATGTGCCCCACATAATTTTTAAGTTTGAAACAGTTATCTTCCATAGTTCAGAGTCAAGGTCACTTCAAAATATGTATACAATCCAACTTTGAAGAGCTCCTGTGACCTTGACCTTGAAGCAAGGTAAACCAAACTGGTATCAAAAGATGGGGCTTACTTTGCCCTATATATCATATATAGGTGAGGTATTGAATCTCAAAAACTTCAGAGAAAATGGGAAAAATGTGAAAAATAGCTGTTTTTTAGGCAACATTTATGGCCCCTGCGACCTTGACCTTGAAGCAAGGTCAAGATGCTATGTATGTTTTTTGGGGCCTTGTCATCATACACCATCTTGCCAAATTTGGTACTGATAGACTGAATAGTGTCCAAGAAATATCCAACGTTAAAGTTTTCCGGACGGACGGACGGACGGACGTCCGGACGGACGGACGACTCGGGTGAGTACATAGACTCACTTTTGCTTCGCATGTGAGTCAACTAGTCTCGGCCCGCTCAAAATAACAATGACCGAGACTTTCAGTAATTCTTTCGCGTGACGTCTAACCCTCTTACGCCATAATGTGACGTCTCACCCTCTTACGCTATAATGTGACGTCTTCAAATGTTAAAGTTTCTACCACAGACACACACACGCACACACACACACACACACACACACACACACGCACGCACGCACAGACAGACAAAGTTACTGTGAGCTTGTGACCGACGACAGTTACGGTGCACATGCACTTGTGTACATCCGTTTGAACTTGTGAACTCGGGTACCCCTGTACTATCGGGGATCCACTAAGGTTTCCGAGACTGTGTTTTGTCTTTATTGGAATGGTCTGACGGAAGAGCCGATTCTTAAATTTGCATAGGTAAAACGATTGTTTTTTGGTATAAGTTTCTGGAGTAAAATTGTGATTAATGTTTTTGTGAACAAGAAACAATTGACAGGTGACTTTATTCCATCTCTCTTTTTCTCTCTGCCGCGATGTAATTTTGAATAGTTGAAGGTGATGTTAAACACCAAGTAGAGAAAATCAAGGTACTCGACACCCCTCGAGTCGAAGTGTGTTAACCTTGTGACGCAGGCACGCGGAATGTTGGGCCCTGGGACCTACTGAGACTTTCTTTCTGCTTGGAATTCTGAAGAAAGACAACGTATATTTTTGTGCGTGTGTTTTCTGGACGCCCGTTGTGACATGTTTATTCACAGGCTGAAATCCTTTGGGATGTGAGGAATTCTTTTGCTGGTAGGTTAATACAATTTTCTTTCTGTAAATGGGTAAACAGTGAGAAGAGGAGTATGCTGCTTGGGGGAGGATTTATTTGAATGTTTATGAAGACTGTTTTATGAGTTGAATGTTTGGGAAAACTTTTGTTTATTGAATGCTTTAGAAAACCGTTTGAGAGAACGGTATTGTAGGTATGTTATTTGATAGGAATGATGTGTTTGGTTGTTTAAAGAGTTAGTTTGTGGTAGTTGAAATTGTTGAGTTGTTTACGTATGCTTACGGCGTGCATTCTGTGGTTTGCAAAATGGCGGAGTGTGCGACGGGGTCTTTTTCTTTTTAGATGGGGTTTTCGTAGACGGGTTTTTTAGTGGGTTATTTTAGCTAGGTTTTTGTAGATGGGGATTTTGTAGATTAGTTCTCGTAGACTGGTTCTCGTAGATTAGTTCTCGTTGACTGATTCTCGTAGATTAGTTCTCGTAGACTGGTTTTCGTAGACTGGTTCTCGTAGATTAGTTTTCGTAGACTGGTTTTCGTAGACTGGTTCTCGTAGATTAGTTTTTGTGGACTGGGTTCTGTAGACTAGTTTTGGTTAGAGGGGCTCAGTGAGTTTTTGTAGATTTGGTTTTTTTTAAGAATTGTTTCAGGTTGTTTGTTTTAGATTTAGAGTTTCATTGTGTTTTTTGGGGTTAAAGTTGAGAGTGAGGATTTAGAGTAGAGTTTTAGAGTGTAGTTTGGAGGAAGGATTTAGTGTGTTTTTAAAGTGTAGCTTTAGAGGGAGAATTTAGAATATAGTTTTAGAGTGAAGAATTGAGAGCGTTGTTTTTTGGAGTTGTTTAGTCCTGTTGTAATACATTGAAAGTTTTGTATTTGAAAGTAAACCCCCGTTATCCCACACATTCCCCTTTTCATCTTATGGAATAACAGAACCTGGTAATATAACTTGTGTCAGTTGCTTTGAGTGTTTGTGCTCGGTGAGAAAGGGTAAAGTAAATTGGCACTCGGTTACATTACGATCGCATAGGCTACACAAAAATTAGGACAAGACAATGCATGTCGTCATGCATTCCTGGAAATTTAATGACGCCTTCTTCAATTGAAACATTCTGTCATTGTAAAACGTCACTCCATTCATTCTGATTCCGAGACATCATGAATTGATCTTAAGTTTTTGGTCTTTTTACAACTTTGTTAACAACTCGTAAGGTAGAATGTTCATGTTCATGTTCATTACTTTATTGTCCCATCGCTGGGAAATTCGGGTCGCTTCCTCCCAGTGGAAAGCTAGCAGCAACGGAGTCGCGCTACCCAGGTGCCTGCGTGTTTAGGTGTATTCAGCCACCTGCACTTATGGCAGAATGACCAAGGTCTTTTACGTGCCATTGTGATGACACGGGGGTGGGACATGGCTTCCGTCTCTGGGTCTGCACATAAAGTTGACCCGTGTCCGTCCCGGCCCGAATTCGAACCTGCGACCTTCCGATCACAAGTCCAGTGCTCTACCAACTGAGCTACCGTCAGTTTAATTCTCTTTGTGTCTTTGTAATTGGCAGAAAATATGTTAGTCATTTTGTCAAATTTGTGTTACGTTTTTTTTTCTTTCTTTTTAGCTCCATTTCCCGACGAAGCCCCCAGCCTGCAGGCGCGAAAATTCGGCATCACCAACATTTCATGTTCATATGTGATTACGTGATAAGTGAGATAACGAAGAAAAAAGTACGTCATAAGCAAGGGAGGTTACCCTTTCAACTGTGTGTCTGTGTTACTTGCAGACCAACGTGTGACGGTTTTTTTTATGGAAGAAGCAAGCTCACAAGAAAAAAAGGAGACGGGTTGGGGGTTGCAAATATATCTAAGAAAGAGCTCATCACAGCCTATCGGGTACATCATATCCTTTTTGTAGTGGATTGCCACACTGATCGAACAGGAGTGAATAATTAAACGACAATGCCGCGTGTAATGGGCGATTCATTTTTTCCCAGAGAGTGCCGAACATTAAAAGGTAATTGTTTTTATTTTGGCGACCACTTCCTGGGTTTCCACCTGGGAAAGTCTCATCAGGCAGTCCCTGACATGAAAAGAAGAAGGATTGTCAAACAGCAATGCAAGGGAGTGAAACATATTACTATAGTATACTGTTCAAAAAAAGAAACGCATAGCTTGTAATATTTGGTTAATTTAGTTATATGGCTACAAGGATATCCACCAAACTGCAGAAAATGTTTATCTGGTCGTCGACCTTTCGTCCATTGCCACAAGTGAGCTCTGCACGTGACGCATGCGTTATCAGTGGCTACAATGTCAAAATTGCTCATTTGGCATGACCACTCGTCATGCTTCAGTGTAATCTCGTGAAACTCGGGGAATATTGAGCTCTCACCATGTCTTCCAAAACCCATATAAGCGGATTGTTCGCCACAAAGAAATCAGACGACAATTCAGCGACGAAAGATGGCCCGATTGAGCAGAGAAGACCGCCAAATTGCATTGGGTCGTTTACAAGCAGGCCAAAGTCAAAGTGCAATCGCCAGGCACTTCCACGTGTCCCAGAGCACCATCAGTAGACTGTGGGTCAGGTTTCAAGCCACTGGCTCCGTTGCTGACTTGCCACGAGCGGGAAGACCAAGGGCGACAACTGCTGCTCACGACCGCTTCATACGGCTCCGCCACCTCCGGAATCGTTTCCTGTCGGCCTCATCTTCTGTCCAGGCTCTCCCCGGGCCACACCGATTATCGGACCAGACCGTGCGGAACCGCCTGCATGAAGCTGGTTTGAGAGCTCGCAGACCTCACAGAGGAGCTGTCCTCACCCGCCGCCATCGCCAGAACCGAGTGCAGTGGGGCAACCAGCACCTTCGCTGGACCGTCCGGAATCACTGGATCGAGACACGTGTGGTTCAGCGACGAGTCCTACTTCCTGCTCCAGCGACATGATGGTCGGAGGAGGGTCTACCGGAGAGTAAACGAACGTTACGCGCCCAACTGTGTGGATGAGGCACCCGTTCATGGTGGTGGAGGCGTCATGGTGTGGGGGGCGATCAATACCGCTGGAAGGAGCACCCTGGTGCACGTCCAAGGGCGCATAACTGCCCAGCGATACGTGGAGGAAATTCTGCGCCCACACGCCCTTCCTCTTCTGGCTGACCAGGATGCCATATTCCAGCAGGACAACGCTCGCCCGCACACAGCACGACTCACCACCCAGTTCCTCACCGACCACCATGTCCAGGTGCTTCCCTGGTCATCCATGTCGCCAGACATGAACCCGATAGAACACCTCTAGGATGAATTGGACAGACGTGTGCGCAGGCGAGAAGAAGCGCCGGCAAATCACCGCGATCTATTGCAGGCACTTCAGGAGGAGTGGGACACCATCCCACAGCAAGATATCCGGCATCTGATCCAGTCCATGCCCAGAAGGTGCCGGGCAGTTGTTGCTGCTCAAGGCAGCCACACCCCCTACTGACTTGACAGCCTCGGCACCCAATCGTATTGATTGACTGATTGATTTGAAGATGCAAATGAACTGTGTGTGCATTCAACTGTGTCCATACCAAATTTCAAACAAATAATCTAAATATTGGATTTTCTGTTAATTTTTTCGAAAAATAAAACAAATTTGGCAAGTAACAACTGTGCGTTTCTTTTTTTGAACAGTATAGGTTCCCTACATGTCAGCAAATCTCCATCTGATTTCCATTGTCTGTGAAGGGCGCAACATTTAATTTGGAAGTTTCAGCAGGTGGTCCTAAATGTAGAATGCTCTTTCCCAACTTTTAGCAGTGTCCTCATTCCTAATCTGAAAATCATTCCATGGAAATTAGGTCCAATGCTAGAACATATTGCAGGGACCAACGCGACCTGTCTGGGTTTCTGATTTTGGCAAGGCCGAGATTTTAGAGCTGTTCTTTTCGTTTCAATCGAACCACAGGTGAATGAAATACTACAAGTAGACATCACTGTTCATTGGCTCTATCGACGCCCATTTTTAACCGCGTGCTTCCCTTTATATGATAAACCGTCCATATATCGTCGTTCTCCCGAACTAACTCCTTAGTTAGAATCGAGAATAGAGGATTAATGCTCTATAGGTAACACCGCGACTATATGTAATGATGAGAACAAGAAAACGTACAAATCACAAACACGAACAGGAAAACCGACAAGTTGACAAATGCTCGATCGCGAACCCCGGCACCTGGAAGGTATGGTTGCAGTTCAAGTATTAGTTTTCACACGTTTGGATCGTGAGCCTTCGTGGCGTGGTGGTAATACCCGGCGGTGCATATCCGGCGGTCTCGAGTTCGAGTCCCATACATGGCAAGTCATTTGTAAAACATTTTTTTCTCAATTGTTCAACTGTTTCTTCTTTTCCTAACTCAATATACTTGTATTTTTTTCTTTTTGATTTATCCCAAAGGTTTTGAGTCGTGTATTGATATTCGAATATAGTACGTGAGTGCCCTCCAGTGAACAGCTTTCCCACAATCCCGTATTCTATTTTTGGTTCGGGATATCCCCAAGGAAAGGTCAAAGGGCATAATATGTATCATCGCGTGTCGACTGCTGGTAATAGTAGTAAAGTACTCCTAGTATGATAGACTTCTGGTCCAACATATTGACTTGATGTTTTGAATCCAAGTGTCAAAGATCTTTCTTCGGAAAATGTAAGGAAACAATACATTGATTTTGTTTAACCGTAACTTGACCCCTTTCTTTATTTGGTGTTTAACGTCGTTTTCAACCATTCAAGGTTATATCGCGACGGACTTGACCCCTTGCTGGCCTTGAAATTTGACAAAGGTTAATCGAACTCGGGTCATGTCTGGAGATTATCAAATCATTGAAATGAGTGTATTTTCAAAGAACTGGCTTAAAAAAAAAGCTTTTTTGTGTTACACATCTATGACATTTATGGGACTGTGAAATTTGACGAGGATCAATTAAACTTGTGTTGTGTTGGAAGATAATAAAACCGTGGAAGTGTGTAAAGATATTTCTTCAAATACGTTTAACAAAATGAATTTCGTAGCTTCTGAAAAGAATTATACAAACATCTTTTGGTATACCATAACATCATTGTGCGACAAGATAATTAGATAAGTTGACTGCTTAGGGTTAAACAAAAATGAATAGATCTTTTAATTACCATGCAAAATATGACCTGTTTTAGCTGTTCTGATATTTTTAGTCGATGTAAACGAGGGAATTCTTGCTTTCGTGAATGTTATTCTAGGGGTATCTGTTTTGTCTGTTTCAGAGCATACACTACGTTACGTAAATGTTATTCTCGGGGTATCTGTTTTGTCTGTTTCAGTGCACACACTACGTTACGTGAATGTTATTCTAGGGGTATCTGTTTTGTCTGTTTCAGTGCACACACTACGTTACGTAAATGTTATTCTAGGGGTATCTGTTTTGTCTGTTTCAGTGCACACACTACGTTACGTGAATGTTATTCTAGGGGTATCTGTTTTGTCTGTTTCAGTGCATACACTACGTTACGTGAATATTATTCTAGGGGTATCTGTTTTGTCTGTTTCAGTGCATACACTACTTTACGTGAATGTTATTCTCGGGGTATCTGTTTTGTCTGTTTCAGTGCATACACTACGTTACGTGAATGTTATTCTCGGGGTATCTGTTTTGTCTGTTTCAGTGCATACACTACGTTACGTGAATGTTATTCTCGGGGTATCTGTTTTGTCTGTTTCAGTGCATACACTACTTTACGTGAATGTTATTCTCGGGGTATCTGTTTTGTCTGTTTCAGTGCATACACTACGTTACGTGAATGTTATTCTCGGGGTATCTGTTTTGTCTGTTTCAGTGCATACACTACGTTACGTGAATGTTATTCTCGGGGTATCTGTTTTGTCTGTTTCAGTGCATACACTACGTTACGTGAATGTTATTCTCGGGGTATCTGTTTTGTCTGTTTCAGTGCATACACTACGTTACGTGAATGTTATTCTCGGGGTATCTGTTGTGTCTGTTTCAGTGCATACACTACGTTACGTGAATGTTATTCTCGGGGTATCTGTTTTGTCTGTTTCAGTGCATACACTACGTTACGTGAATGTTATTCTCGGGGTATCTGTTTTGTCTGTTTCAGTGCATACACTACGTTACGTGAATGTTATTCTCGGGGTATCTGTTTTGTCTGTTTCAGTGCATACACTACGTTACGTGAATGTTATTCTCGGGGTATCTGTTTTGTCTGTTTCAGTGCATACACTACGTTACGTGAATGTTATTCTCGGGGTATCTGTTTTGTCTGTTTCAGTGCATACACTACGTTACGTGAATGTTATTCTCGGGGTATCTGTTTTGTCTGTTTCAGTGCATACACTACGTTACGTAAAATCAATCTGTTTGCTTAAAGGCATATGTACTCGATGACTATACACGCTAATTGCTTTACCAACAGCTGGAGACATGCTAAATTAAGTTCCCTGCAAAATATTGTGGTCTAGGAGCCCTTAAATGTTGAGATATGTTAATTTTCATTTTGATCTGGATCGTCCTATTTATAGATTTGGCAACACATGTAACGTTGATGCAAGGGAGCTAACACCGCGGCTTTGTTGACATCCTCACTTTTTCAGAGGCTAGAACAAGCTGTAATGCATGTATTATGGTCCGCGCATGGTGACATATCGTCATTATATGGTCTTATGGTGCGTTTGACATCGATTGTGGGCAAACTACACTTTGTAAACACGGGAGTGCGTTAGTATGCCTTTAATATTGCAGGGGAATATGTGGAATATATATATATATATATATATATATATATATATATATATATATATATATATATATATAAAATATCAGAAGTTGTGAAAGAAACAATTGAAAGTCAGAAGAGACTTTCTTCTGAGATTTGTTAAAATCTCTTAGCAGAGCAAAATATATATATATATATATGTATCGATTGGAGATTGGATTTCCCTTCTTTGATTCATGTGACGTCAGAGGCCGACAAAAGTTTATAATTTGGCTTTTCAGGTTGACCGAAACTTCAAAGGAACTAAAAAAAAAAAAACGTCATGTGTTTGATTGCATGTGTGTGTGCTGTTCAATGTCAAAACAACAACAAAGTCAGTACATGACGTGTGTTTTGTAGTTCCTTTGAAGTTTCGGTCAACCTGAAACGCCCAAATAATTATGAAGCTTATGTGTTTGATTGCATGTGGATTGCATGCATGTGTTTGTGTGCTCGTTCAATCGTCAAAACAACAACAAAGTCATAGTACCTGAAAGGAATTCGATCGATACATAAATGTTATTTGCGTGTTTGACCAAAATATGACATTTTACACAGATCTCGACAGTCATTGTTCACCTCGACCGCTAGCGCGGTCTCGGAGAACAATGACTGTCGCGATCTGGATAAAATGTCATATTTTGGTCAAACACACAAATAACGTATAATATATATATATATATATATATATATATTTGAACGGTTTTATAATAAAAGTTCTCATGATAAAAATCTGCACACAAATGCATTTACTTAGGAATTGTTATGAAGGGTAGTATGTATTATTACAGTTTTTTGTATTTGGGTCAAGCCCGAAGAACACCCTTGTCGGATTCTCCTCGGCGCCAAAGGCTGTAAAGACTGTGGCGTTGCTCAGCTTTCCTGACTCAGTCTCAACCAGGTCTGTCCGAGCCTGAAGGGTAAAGGCCACTGGTGAACTGGCAGTTACCATGGTGTACTCTCCCCAGCCGTTGAAGGTGTAGCCGCGTTCGTCCAGAGTGACAATGTCACAGCATAGCCAAGCTACAACAAAAGAATATATCCTTTATGGCCATACGTACTGGGTGCAAGAATGGCTTATAAAACACACACACACACACACACACACACACACACACACACACACACACACACACACACACGCACACAGAAACACAAATACCACCCCTGTCGTGTCGATTCCCCGTCTATGTTATAACATTTAGTCAACACTTGACTAATTGTAAACAAGAAGAAGAACAAATATTAGCAATTGTCAGTAAGTACTGGTGTCACATGACTGATGTGAACCAGTTGATTGGCTAATGGCGATGCGCTTAAATCTGTTAGCGCACTCTTAGAGTGCGCTAACTTTTCCACAGAGCGTATTCTTACGCCCTTTGCCAAAGCGAGACTGTACTCTCATCCTCAGAATTAATTAATGACATGTAGCTTATTTTCTTCATTTTACCAAAAGATAACCATACATTTCCTGCGGCTCAAAGCAGAAGGTTTTTTTTCCTGACAGATCGCAGGCGCCTGTGCCACAGTTAAGCCCACTGACCTAAAAATAGAAGCGGCTGTATCTCTTCCACAAATGGTCTCTTCTCGTTTTGACTTGCAAAGATTCTTCTCATATGCCGTGTTAGTGGCATGTAGCTTATTAACCACATTACTAAATGATGAGTTAGTGTAAAATTCCCAGCGGCAAACAGAAAACACAAGTGTTATTCCGATAAAGTATCAGCTAGACCAACATTTGGAAGTCGACTCTGTTATAGTAGACTACACTGAAATACGACTGCATCAGTTCAGTAAATGAATAGTTTCCGAATTATTATGTCAAGGCAACAACAATCGGAATCGAAAACGTGTAGGGTTAAGACCGTTCTTACCATGTATAAAACTTATTACCAGCCTGCCTCATGCATGCAGATGAGCAATTGTTTTTGAAATGAGACTGCAGTGCAGTGCCGTGGTTCGATTGCCCTAGCCGCATAGCAGACGACATAAACCCCGCAGCAAATTAACATGTTGGGCAAATGTGAACAAACAAACGATGGGGACATAATACGTGTAGGGTTCACAACATTCTTACGGTTCATATATATATATATTACCAGTCTCCCCGATGAGTGAAGATACAACACAAGAAACATACCACATTTGCTTTGAAAATGTGCTAACCGTGGCCTTGGCCGGAGTCAATTCAAGGGGCAACACTCTGCACAGTCAATCTGTCAAAGCTCGATGAAGGTTTCGAATCGCAAATAACTAAGAGCACAGTCCTTTCTCCGAGTTTAAATGAGGTCTCTATGAAAGATCATCACTTTTTAGCTTAACGCTACACTGGAATTTACCAACAGAAATTAAACAAGAGTTTGCGTGTGATGAAAGCACGACACACTTGAGACAGCCCACACAAAAGTAGATCTGACACAAACCTGACCACACAGTTATACGCCTATCCAAATGTGCGTTGCAAAATGTGCGTTTTTAATCTTCTTTTTTTCTGTGGCGGTACTGACAATATCGTTATTGAAACAATCCCAGTGCACTGAGGGATTTATAGAGCAAATCTCGAAAATAATTATTGAACTCAGCGCGATGCGCTTCGTTAAATAATGAATTTTCTCGATTTGCTCTATAAATTCCTTAGTGCACTGGGATGTCTCAATAACTTAAATACTCAGTACGTAACAAACCATAGAACACACGATTAATACGAGAATCATTTACTCAAAGAAACAGACAGACAAACAGACGCACGAATCATCTCACTCACCGAACACAAATGGGGGATCCGATTCACAGTCTCCCACAGGTCTCAGCTCGTAAAACTTATCACACAGCAAAGAGTTTGATTTCAGACAGCAATCGTCATAGGCCATTTTGTCTTCCTGCACATAATGCCTGTAGGTTTCGGGAAAAAACGGATTGTAGGCTGTTAAAGTTGCAGCATCTGGCTTATCTTGAACCAAGAGGTATATCTCGTTACTTGGCTCAGACCTGTCGTACTTGTAACAGCATTCCTGTGAATCAAACATAAATATGTTTATTCAATATTGAACTAAATAAGCGTTATGCAATAAATTAGCATTACCATAATTGTCACCAGTTGTCATTGATATTAAGGTGAGAATACGAAAGAAAACTCGGTTGCTGAGTGATACTTTTAGGTTTCATGGTGGGGAGCTTCAGATAAAAATTGACGATCAAGAACAAAGCCAATTAGACTGTTTCTCTACTAATTATGTAGAACCATCACGTATCTTTCATTCCTGCGCCCATTGAGAGCAACTCTTATAATTCAAACTCAAAAACCAATCAAAGCTAAACGCTCAAGTGTTTCTTGGCCGATTTGCCTACACAAATATGTATTGTGAATCTAAGCGGGAAACAGTAGTACGCCACAAAAAGACGCTGTGTTGTGCAGCAGCATTCTCTAGTTCAAAAGTCAAGAAGGTTTCGAGTGCTAGAGGTGTATCTCTAAAATGAATGAATACTGCGTCAAAATTATCATAGCTAGCACAGTTCTTTTGGGCTCTGATATACAGCTTAATATACATTACCCATGCACCATTGACCTAAACTTCATGTACTAGCTGCTTGTCTGTCGGGTTTTCTATAGCAGTCGTTGACAGTGCCACTGCAGAACTACTGTTCATACTTTTCTATGTTTCTCAAAAGTTTGCTGAGAATTGTCGGGTTAGTATGGCAGTCCCCGGTTGTCACAAAGATGTGAGTAGCATATTTGTGATGTGAAACCACGTCGTGTTTTTAACCTCCCTAAATATTGAAGTGCGATGCTAGGTGACCGGAGAGGCGTTATCACGGGTTTTGTGCGTTGCACGAGAAAACCATAGTTTGACATGAGTTGTGTTTATGAGACATGTAGCTGGTCTGGGTGTAATATCGTCACAACGCTCAACATTTTCAACCAGTGAGGTTGTCAGCGTGTGTCAAGTTTGTCGGGGACAAACACTCTTTCAAGAGACGGGTCTCTTAAGGAGGTTCCATGAGGGTTTTTCCATGGCGTGGACAAGGGAGGGACCTTACACGGGAGAATGCGGAGCGATGGTGGGGGGAGAGACCACATCGGCGCAGAGATGGCTAAACGGAGGAGTTTCCATCGTTACCGGTCGTAGCGACGACGGTTTATTTCGCTAATGGCGGAAATGTTTCTCGGGGAGAAACATGAAAGGTGTGTGTTGGCACCTATAAGGAAAGTTTCTGGGAATTCATCATCTACGGGATTCAACGACACAAGGATGTGTAAATGACGACATGCAATGAGCCGTGATACGAACTCGTGAGTGTTGGTCAGCACTTTATCTTGTGCGTTAATCTATCTTTGAGAAAGTATCTTTATACTATGTATTTACATGCATTGAGTGAATGATATATGTTGTGTGAACTATGTGTTCAAGAAGTTGATTTGTATTGATGTATTTGAAGTGAAGAATTGTGTTATATTTTGGTGAGGAAATATAAATCTGTATCCTCCCAAAATTCTGTGTTTGGAGTGTGTTGGTGTGAAGTTTGAAGTCAGTGTAAAAAGATAGGGCAGAACACGTTTTCAGAATAGATCCTTTATTCACACTACAATCCACTTCATGACACCGGTAATGCTTCCTTTTTTCTTTGCTGGCTGCATGACTTTTAACAGCAGGGCATATCCAGCGTCACGGACGAGGCATTCGGACGAACATAAAGGCACGTGGAAATCAACAAAACAACTATATTAAGTTGACAATGATCGAGGATTATGCAACTTGTGACTGTTGTTCTCTGTGAAGTATGAAATAGAGAAATATTTAATTTGTGGGCGAGTTCTTCGATGTTTGATGTGCGTCACGGACGAGGCCAAAATTCTGTCTTATTTTTCAATCACAAAGAAGTAAGTTGATATTTCTGCGAATTGTGTTCGCTGTTTTCGTTCATAGCGATGAAACATTAATGGCAAGCATTGCTCTTTCGGTAAAGATAATTCAAAAAGTTAAAAAATAAATCACATTTCGGAGAAACGCTTGAACATTTGTCACGGACGAGGCCAGTACGCGTCACGGACGAGGCACGTACGAAATGCACTATAGTAGTGACGTCTTCAGGAGATCAACACATTTTATTATAGCAACATATCGTTTTCAGTAGTCACCCACAATGTGAGACTATCATTAATTTGGGTCAGTGTTTACATTCGCTCGTTCGTCCGCCCGGGTTACGTCTGTCCGTTAGCTTTAGTAAGCATAAAGAAGGATCCTCAAGAGCCCATGAATATTTGAAAACAAAACTTGGTGGATAGGTACATATGGGTAATATAATCTGTCGTGCAAAGTTTCAAGGTTGTAAATGAAAGGTCAAGGTCAGATCTATGTTCGAACCTTGATTTTTTTTCAGATTTGTGTTGGAGAGTTATCCAGCCAAAGTTTTAATCCAATCAAGTTGAAAATTGGTATTGTGACAGAGTGTATATTAAGAAATGCATCAAAATTATGAGCTCGAATAAAATATGTTTTGATTGCATGCGTTTGAGCATGTGTCTGTTTGTCTAAATATGGACAATACTTGTTGCACCAACGGGTTTTTTCTCTCATATAAATAAAACAAAACACTTGTCAAAGGTTAAAAGACAAACGATGCTGTTTATTTAACAGAATTTCGGCAAGTTGCTTTTATTTAACTTCAGGATTGTTAATTTCTCTCCAACATGAGATAACAACTGAGCATGCAGCTTCCACAGTAAATGGTTAAAATGCCAAATAAAAGTCAGTTTCTGAAAAGGCAAAGTAAAGATTGTTTCCAATTACAATGTAAAGTCAAACTAACTTGTCTTTTCCACCGTTGCCGAATCTGTTACAAATCAGCGACAGGGCGACAGCGTAGCTAACTTCGTCACCCCCCTCTCCCCCCTCCAAAACAGCACATTCATTGGCATGTCAAAATATTGACACTGAGGGACAGAGAAAGCGGCAACAAAGTCATAATAACATGAGGTAACAAATGAGCACGAAGCTTCGACGGAACACACTAAATGCCCAATAAATAAGCCAGTTTCCGTTAAGATTGCTTCCAATTATTGACTAGTGTCAGACTTGTCTTTACCACCTTTACCGAATCGGTAACCAATCAGCGACACGGCTCACTTCTTCCCCCTCCCCCCTAAAAACAGCGTAATTGGCACTGCCACTGTGAGCGACAGCTATACACTGTAGTCGGTAGATGCGTCAAGTAATCGCAGGTGAGTATTGTTTTGCAGGCTTCAATGGTACTCGGTTCGAGGGCTTTCAACGGCAACGACTGTTTCGGCGTCTTGCAGGTTGAATGGACACATAATGTTTTAGCTGGTGAATGTACCCGACGTACATCATTGGTTTGGTTGCTTTCCCAAATGTTACAGTTTTACCTGTCGCCTGGACCACCGTTATTGGCTGCCCCGAAAGCATTTTACTTGTGTATTTCACTGCAACATTGTCCGCGTATGTCCCGTTTATCTGAAGACCAGTGACGTACTTGTCAAAGTGTACATTCGGGAGAAATTTCTGCAGATCACCTTTCTCCTGCCTTGACAACTTTTTTAAATAGGCGCAGAGCATGCCTCGAAGCTCTTGTGGCTCATGTACAGTTTGTTTTGTCATCTCCAGCTGGCTTTTTATGCTCCAAAAGAAACAATTTCCGTCGCTCGGGACATTTTCTCTGATTGTGAACCCTTGTTCAGTTAGTTTTGATGTGAACTCTTCCATTGTTTGTGCAATGTTCTGTCGATGCCTGCTTGCAGTGTCCAGGCTTTCTGAAAGTACACGTGATAAGTCGTCCATCGAACAAGATTCATCACCGATATTGTCACCCATGTCGCCTTGTCCGTGTCCTTCATCAGTTCGTGGCCGAGCAGCGGTTCCTTCGTTGACGTTGTCACCTATGTCGCGATGTCGGTTTGCAGCAACATCAGTTCGTGGCCGAGCAGCGGCTCCTTCGTTGACGTTGTCACCTATGTCGCGATGTCGGTCTAAATTAATCAGCTGACTGATTTCTGATGAAGCACGCGCAAAGACAGGGAGACAAAAGGAAGGCAAATACCGCTATAACACATCAAAAAGTGCCTCGTCCGTGACACAATTAAGTCAGCAACTGTATGTCTGGCAAATTAAATAAAAGCGACAAATAGTGCCTTTCGAAAAGCTTGAAGATAATCTCAAGTAAAATTTCTGTATAAAACGAAATGCAATCAGTACATGAATTTTTGTATCCAAAATGTCACGGACGAGGCCATTTAGGGGGGTGAGTTGCATTCTTTAATATTTTGGCTACAAAGAGTTTCAACAACTGCCGACTTATATCACAGTATACATCAATGTCAGTCTCATGTGATATGATGATTACTGAAATTACAAAAAAAATTGGATTGTACTGAACCCGAATCTAAAAAAAGTGACCAAAAACGTCACTTCATGCAGAGTGAAATCCTCTTAAACAATATGACTGCTAAACAAGGGACATAACTCAATGAAGAAAATAAAATATTGATTATGAACATATGAACATTCTACAACAAAGCCAGCGTACCGAAATAAAGAAATTTGTGTTTTAATTTCAAGCGTTGAGAGAGCTAATTTTTTGGACATGCCCAGCATCAATAATCAACTTTCTAACTTTCTATAGAGAAAAAGAGAATTGTGCTTTGAGGGTTTCGCCATGGTGACTGCGAATGAGAATGCAAACAAATAGCAGGCAGTTGAAGTGAAGACTTGCAAAGTTTGCAATCATTCTGCACAGTCATTTAACAGCCTACAAAGGAGTAATTTGAACACATCAAATTTCGATGCAGGTGCCTGTATAGCCCTTCCAGTCAGTCTGGAACACGTCCGTTGTGAGCATTGAAAAAAAAATCTAAATTGACTGTTTCTTTCCTTTATAATAATAATAATAATAATAATAATAATAATAATAATAATAATAATAATAATGCAAACTTTTATAGCGCTATTCTAGAAAAATGTCTACTCTTAGCGCTTTACAATACATACATCGATCACGCATACTATACACGCACAGGCAAAGAAACCGACCACACATAACCAACAAACTATACATGCACAGGCAAAGAAAAACGACCAAACATACAATACACGCACAGGCAAAAATAACGACCAAACATAAACAAACATACTTATCCGAAGAAGGTGTGGCAAGGGAGATAAAAACTATTTTCTTATAACCAGTGCTATCTTCAAACGGAGGGTTTTTTTATCCGGAGAATTTTAAGTGGAAGAAATAAGGCATTTGGTAGGGAATATAAAAGTCATTTTTTGTAAGCGATGTTCTTTTATGTGGGTTCGACTGCATATGATGCCATTGGTTTCTTTTCATTTTAGCGATTTTTCGGAAACAAAAGAAGTAGAAAAAGAAGAACATTAACAACAACAAAAACATCAACATATTTGTACAGATTATTCTCTCTCTCCCCCCTCTGTCTCTCTCTCTCTTTTAAGGGCAGGTGGGCCAGTGCAAAATTGACCAAATCGTTCAAAACACTGTTTTGGGTATTTTAGCAGATTATGTTTCCATAACATACCTATCATCCATGTGTGTCAGTGTTTTTGTCAAAAGTGTCCTATTTATCTGTCAATAAAGACAAAATGTGAACATGTGTGGCATTGATTGTCTTCTGTAGTCGATATTCCCCCGCCAAAAAATGTCTCATTTCAAAGGCTAGTTACGGCTTTGTCCTCAGCAAAACAGTGCATTCACGACATACGAAACTGCGCAGCAGCTCCTGACCTATAACATGACATCAGTGTTTTGATGAATGTTCCATTCACTCAGCCACTAGTCCGTTGCAAAAGCAGCAATCGTAATCGAACGGAATCGAACGGAAATGTCCTTATTTGGAAGGTACTCGACATCCATTGGTTCGTTTCATAAACCAAAATCGGGAACCAGTTTACTTTGTGAGTGCGCATGCTCAGCTTACGAATTTTGCATACGGAAACTACCGAAGAGACTCTCGGCCATGACGGGAACACCCGAAGTTCACTCGGTTTTACAACATCCTGGTTACACATCAAACGATCGGTGACAACCGAAAGCGAATTTTTCTTTGAGAAACAACCTTTGATACGATAACAATGGTTCGAAATAAGAAAGAGGACAATGTCTTTATTAGTTCGGTTAGCAACAACAAGTATTTCCGCTGGTACTAGGCCAAAGTTTGGATTCTGCCGGTGTTTCCGATACAGAGGAAAGCTTTGATCTCCACGCAGATCCACAGGTCGCCATTTCCGAACAC
The DNA here is from genome assembly GCF_037325665.1 of Littorina saxatilis. Taxonomy (NCBI): domain Eukaryota; kingdom Metazoa; phylum Mollusca; class Gastropoda; order Littorinimorpha; family Littorinidae; genus Littorina; species Littorina saxatilis. The sequence continues at coordinate 28,316,205 of NC_090258.1, forward strand.
GCCATGCATGGCGCAGACTTTTTACGTCTTGCAACTGGCTTGCTTTGCGCTGAATTTGAGTCAGTTTCTGAGCAGTATCTCCTCGACAAGCAAGTCGAGCATTTGCTACGCAAAAAAACAAAAACAGGAGAAAGTATCCAACATCAGTCAGATTATCGGTAATGTTTGCTGGGTCTGCCATTTCACGAACGAAACTGGATCAGCTACTGTTTGTATCAATCTGCACTTTCGTAAATTCCGTCACTGTCACTGTGTCATTTTCTTCACCGCGATACACAGTTCATTGCGAAGAGCTTCCTCAGTAAATCGTTCAGATTCCACGTACGATTTGTTGTCAAAAAACAAACTCAAACAAAAGTTTCAAACTCATCATCCTCCATCTTGCTTGTCGAAGCACTGAAGTACTGTATCGATGTAAAAACAAAAGCAGAAAACTTCGACCAACAAATTCAGCGCATAAAAGACACGACGAGATAACGGAAGGAAAGAAGCCTCGTTCTGGCTCAAGTAAGTTACCGTTAAAAATACCGTTATTCGCATGCAAATACAAACGAGAATCGGGTCATTGATACACGTTTAGCGCTGGGGCAGTATCCCCATGCTGGTTGACAGAGGGAAAGAAGGGATGGACGCATAAATTTGCTGCTGGCGTGCTAAAGGCTAAGTAGTTTGCAATTCAAATAAACTAAGCTGTTCATTCATAACACAGTTTTGTCCTTGTATGTCTGTTTCAATAGTGTTTCTGTGGTGTTCAATCTTCAATGTCGTTTTTCTCAGTTCAGCCATTTTGCCTACGGTTACGTCTTGAGTTACGCGATTTCTCTGGCTGTAATTTAGCTAGAGCAATATTTTCTTTTGTAGTTTGTGCAGAATATAACATTCTAGGGGATTACGAAGGGATTTTGCTGAAATTTTATTATAGTCATATCCAGATTATTTCAAAAAATAATTTCGCAAGCGTTACCCTAAAGTTTGACAGTTGTAACAAAGAAGTGTTCCTAACTCCAAATATAAATATAATAAACAAGATCTGCTTCGTAATCCCCTAGAGCATACCCAGAAGGATAAAATAAAACAATAATTAGAAGTGTGACAATCACATCTGATGAAAATCCGTGTATCTCCTGTACTCCACTTTTGTCTGTATTTTGACTGTTTTTGTCGCGTAAAACAAAAACCAGCAACCGAAAATACAAAACATGACTATTGTTTGTCATCATTTGTTCATTTCTTTCATAAAATAACATTTAGACACAATAAAACATTCAAAATAAAAAAAAAGGTAGTGCACTGGCCCACCTCCCCTTAAACAGAAGAGGTAGAACTGTCCTTAAAAACACTTTAGGAAAACCCCTGTACTTACACCACAAGAAATGTTGCAATGTTAATTTTCTATGCTCTCAAAATATGGGACGAATGCGTCAGTTGAATGAAAGGTACGATTGCAAAATTGAACATTGTAATAGAATGCCTTTTAACATTGCGTGACACACACACACACACACCCTCCTTGCTTGTGTGCGGGCTGGTGGCCTCATAAATAAAGCATGTCAGTCTCTCTCTCTCTCTCTCTCTCTCTCTCTCTCTCTCTCTCTCTCTCTCTCTCTCTCTCTCTCTCTCTCTCTCTCTCTCTCTCTCTCTCTCTGTTACCTTTCCAAAGGGATAAAAACTCTGCGAAGCAGCTCTTGTCAGATGATAGCAAGACATCCTCTTCCCGTCTTGCAGACCATTTCTGTAAGTGTCAAAAGCCCAGATTCCGAATGCCTCCATGCGATTAGTATAACTTTGAACACAAGGACACTTAGGTAAAAGACCGAACACTTTTTTTCGTTGATCGTTCAATCCGTCATTCTTGTAATACCAATTAAGACAGGCTTGTTCCGCACTTGCTGTCATCTCACCCAGCTTGTACACCCATGCTCCTTCCGTTCCTGTAGAAAATAAATTGTTTGGTTGTACTTGTGAGAACAAAAATTTGTATCGGTGACAGATTGAGTTTATGGAACTACATGAATGTTCTAAATTCTGTGCCTGGACGTTAACAAAATAAAATTGTTTCCATAAAACCAAGATTGTTTCTTATACAAACGCACACAGCAGTCTTGACATTACAAAAACAAAACCTTTTTTTAATCTCGGAAGAATGTTCCTGCTAGCTGTCGAAATCTTAAATCTAGTACATGTCAAAAGCTATACATGTACCTGTATTTATTTGCTAACATATGGTTGTATTCAATTATTTGAAAGGTTTGCATTTCTTCTGATTCCATTTTCGTATCATAAGAGCACGTAATCTTGACAACTTTCCAAGCAAAATATAACCAATTTCAGAAGTAAAATCTCAAAGAACGACAGCCTTGTGTTCAAACGTGTGTTTTTTTGTTTGTTTATTGTTGTTTCTCGTCTCGAGAACCCCAAGTATCATGTGGCGAGACCGATTTTATTCTGTTTATTTCTTGTCCTAGACAAAAGACATATAAGACATAAGATCATTTATTGTCCATACAATTTAATTACAATGGACGGAAAAGTGTGGTTCATCTGCTCTTAAAACAACCAAACAACATATGACAACAACCTTAAACAAGAAGGGCAAAGCCCATACGACTCACATGCTTTACACATTTTTCCTACCAAAATACATGTGACCTTGACCCAAGGTCAAGGTCATCCAAGGTCATGCAACACAAAGCTGTTAATTCAAGACATAGGAAGTACAATGGTGCTTATTGGCTCTTTCTACCATGAGATATGGTCACTTTTAGTGGTTCACTACCTTATTTTGGTCACATTTCATAAGGGTCAAAGTGACCTTGACCTTGATCATATGTGACCAAATGTGTCTCATGATGAAAGCATAACATGTGCCCCACATAATATTTAAGTTTGAAACAGTTATCTTCCATAGTTCAGGGTCAAGGTCACTTCAAAATATGTATACAATCCAACTTTGAAGAGCTCCTGTGACCTTGACCTTGAAGCAAGGTAAACCAAACTGGTATCAAAAGATGGGGCTTACTTTGCCCTATATATCATATATAGGTGAGGTATTGAATCTCAAAAACTTCAGAGAAAATGGGAAAAATGTGAAAAATAGCTGTTTTTTAGGCAACATTTATGGCCCCTGCGACCTTGACCTTGAAGCAAGGTCAAGATGCTATGTATGTTTTTTGGGGCCTTGTCATCATACACCATCTTGCCAAATTTGGTACTGATAGACTGAATAGTGTCCAAGAAATATCCAACGTTAAAGTTTTCCGGACGGACGGACGGACGGACGGACGGACGGACGACTCGGGTGAGTACATAGACTCACTTTTGCTTCGCATGTGAGTCAAAAACAAAAAACAAATAAAATATAAGAACAATAAAACATACGAGGTAGTCACACCCAAAGTACTCCAGACAGGTATGTCCGCCACATCCGTACTGCACACACACACACACACACACAAACGCACACACACAAACACACACACACAAACAAGCACACACACACACACACACACACACACACACACACACAAACATACACACACACTCGCACGCCTACGCTTGATGCAACTCTTACACTGTGCCAAATTGCCCTTGCGAATAGAATTTTCCAATGATTCGCAATGATCGGGACACGGTCGCAAGACATTTGTAAATGTTATTAACCATTTGCCACCATTTGTCTCTTGTTTCGAACATAGCAAAATGTTCCTAATATTCTCAAGGAAGTCATATTCTTAAATTTTCCCAACGTACTCGTAAGTATTCGCAAGACATTCGTAATCATCGAAATGTATTCGTAACGCTCGCAAGGCATTCGCAACCATTCGTTATGCCTGTCTTTCACTGTGCCGAATATCCTTGTGAACATTCGTAATCATCGCAATGTATTCGTAACGCTCGCAAGGCATTCGTAAACAATCGTTAGGCCTGTCTTACGCTGTACCGAATATCCTTTCGGATATGAACATGTTGTATTCGGCAAAAAAAGAGACGAATGTACAGGAAAAATATTGACCATTCGAAGGCTTATGAATCCTTGCGAATGTCTTACGAATGGTTGCGAGTGCTTGCGAATGTCTACCGATCATTGCAAATGCATACGAATCCATAAACACATTTCTTGCGAATTTCATGCGAATGTCTTACGAATGGTTGCGAGTGCTTGCGAATGTGTACCGATCATTGCGAATGCCTTGCGAGCGCTACGAATACCTTTACGATGATTACGAATGGCTTGCGAATGCTTACGAGTACGTTGGTAAAAAGTGAATAATATGCCTTCCTTGCGAATATTAGGAGCATGTTGCTAATATTCGCAACAAGAGACGAATGGTGACGAATGGCTAAGAACATTTACAAATGTCTTGCGACCATGTCCCGATCATTACGAATTATTGGCAAATTCTATTCGCAAGGGCAATTCGGCACAGTGTAAGAGCAGTATTACGAACAGTGCAAATCGCATAATCGCTTTATTCGTAAAATGTTTGCAAGCACTCGCAACACTCGCAAGGCCACTCGCAACAGTCGTAATACATCCGCAAGAAGTTCGTATATGGATTTGTATGCATTCGCAATGATCGGTAGAAATTCGCAAGCACTCGCAACCATACGTAAGACATTCGCAAGAATTCGTAAGGCTTCGAAATTTCAATATTTGTTCCTGTCCATACGTCTCTTTTTATGCCGAATACAACATGTTCATATTCGCAAGGATATTCGGCACAGTGAAAGCTAGGTGTAGAAGGTTCGGAAAACAATGTTTTGATGTTTTAATAATGTGTTACTCACGGACACAACATATGAGTTGTGACATTGTGACAACAGCAGAATACTGGCGTGACAAACTTTATTTCTTTGTCTCTCGATCTTCCCTCCTCCTCTTCGCCAACCCGACCGAAGCCGGTGGCTACAAGCCTGAGTTGGTGGAGCACACAACAAAATACGTCCACACTCTTCCGAAGTTCATAAAGTTCTCTTCTCCACTCTAGCATGTACACACATAATTCAACTTTAGCTGGAGTCACAAACATCCAATCAGCATCTTAGTAACTATTAGTAACACAACATTCTAAGATAATAAGCCATTCCATTAGGTTAAGGACAAGAAGAAGGGGGGGGGGGGGGTAAGGAATTAAGGGCGGGGATATAGCTCAGTTGGTAGCGCGCTGGATTTGTATTCAGTTGGCCGCTGTCAGCGCGAGTTCGATCCCAGGTTCGGCGGAAATTTATTTCACAGAGTCAACTTTGTGTGCAGACTCTCTTCGGTGTCCGAACCACCCCCCCGTGTATACTACATTGGGTGTGCACTTTAAAGATCCCACGATTGACAAAAGGGTCTTTCCTGGCAAAATTGCTTAGGCACAGTTAATAATTGTCTACCATACCCGTGTGACTTGGAATAAGGCCGTGAAAGGTAAATATGCGCCAACATGGCTGCAATCTACTGGCCGTATAAAATTTCATCTCACACGGCATCACTGCAGAGCGCCTAGAACTGTACCCACGGAATATGCGCGATATAAGCCTCATTGATTGATTGATTGATTGATTAAGACCTTCCAACCGCAGCTGACACGCTTCTCTGTATCTAATTCAAAGGAATTCACACCCTCTTAACGGGGCTTTAATCTGAGCGCATCAAACATTACCACAAGCACGTGTTATCGGCGGCTAGTACCCCGGGTCGGTCATAACAGTTACGCAACTGACCAACTGCCAGCTGAGCTGGTATTCGATCCACCCGATCCGACAAAGGAATTAACACCTACTTGAAAACTACTGCTACATGCCGCTAGCCGAGGAATACAGAGACAGACAGGCCGCCATATGACGTCACAACACCTGCAGGCTCCCAGGCTACCCGTCTCTTCCTAGGAGAGCGGCTTAAGTTCAAAGGATCAAAGACTAGTCAGAACATGGATACAGACAGCTAAGCGTGCTTAGGATCTACCGGTGACTGGACATGTGCATCTCAAAATTTAACTTAGAACAGATAACGGCATTACACAAAACATAAAGCGATCGGCAACATGAACTACAAACACTAGACTGGACAATGACAAAAACTTTACTCTGTAATTGGTGACTGGTCGCCCTGTCACATAGGCATGACAGGAGAAGAAAGGCAGCTACTGTACATGTGGTAAATCTATACGTGAACACGAACATTTCTATTTATTGAGACATGAATAATGTCTCCAGAATAAATGTTCAATTTCAAAGAATATCAAAACAAAGCTGCCATGCACAGATTACAGCGCATTCTTCCAAGTTGTAAAAAAGGTTCAGTTTGAAACTGCTTTTGATTTTTTTTTGTCCTTGCAGTAGAACAACACGGTGTCCAACCAACCAAGAACCATAAAGCGTAAAATAATGTTCAAAGCCTTACCTATGTTGCCTTGGATTTGATCCATGTCCAGCACTGCTTTTGTTCTTGATAAGACAAAATCCTTGCATTGCGTTGTGCTGTCGTCGGTTGTTGTAACACCAACGTCAATTGTTGGTGTTAAAGGCACCGGTACTTTCCAATTCATTGCACCTTGTCTGTAGAAAACCAATCCGTAGGCCTCTGTTTCACTTACAGCAACTGCTACTTGGAATGTTGCATATCCATCCTTGGAGAAGAGAAGGGTTAGTTTACATTCAAATACTCACACTCACACAAATTCACCCACTATGCCTTTCAATGTTTTATGTGGCTATCTGTCTATATTTATTGCACATCCAGTCTGTTCACGTGAAAGAGAGAGAGAGAGAGAGAGAGAGAGAGAGAGAGAGAGAGAGAGAGAGAGAGAGAGAAAGAGAGAGAGAGAAAGCGAGAGAGAGAGAGAGAGAGAGAGAAAGAGAGAGAGAGAGAAAGCGAGAGAGAGAGAGAGAGAGAAAGAGAGAGAGAGAGAAAGCGAGAGAGAGAGAGAGAGAAAGAGAGAGAGAGAGAAAGCGAAAGAGAGAGAGAAAGAGAGAGAGAAAGAAAGCGAGAGGAGGAGGGGGGGGGGGGGGATTGGGCTTTTTCAAAGTGTTCACAATCTGCCATGTCCGAAAACAGGTATAGCATATCTTCAGAAATTGTCCAATTATGATACTCTGGTACCGTACATTCGGGCGTAGTCGTACGTGCGCGTGTCTCAGTTTGTGTGGGTGTCTCTCTTTGTCTTTCTCTCTGCCACATTTTTTCAATGTCAAAGTGAACTTCAATACGTACAAGTCAAAACAATATTTTACTTTGTTTTCTCTCGTCCTCAACGATAACGGTGCTAGAGCGCTCAAAACAATTTTTATTCGCTGCATTTACCCTCTCTGGAATACTTGCAAATGTCAAAAATGTTAGACTCGAACAAGCATAATGCGACTCGTCTTCGACTCGTATGCATTAAACTTGTCTCGTCATGAAGCGATTTTTTCAACCTCAATTAAAATACGTTTTTTAAACGACTTCATGAATGTTAGTACCTGGGGTTGATCATCAATACTTTGAGATGGGAGGTGGGGTATTTAGTGTGGAGTTACGAGATACGAAAAGCCGAATGCGAAAGCTTGTGTCAGGCAACTGAGCTCACAGTCACACAGGCACACAAAAACGGCTGTTCCGTTTTACTACCTTGTTTGTACTACATCTTTCGATTTTGGGCATTTTGTGGTGTTTAGGGACAGAAAATAATTGGTTTAGTCCTGTTTCATCGGAAAGTTAGCAGAAAAGGGTATGCTATCGACATTTGTAAAGCTGAAAAACATTCCCGAGAAGAATTTCAAGTTGTCAGTGTATGCTGTTGTCGATAGAAACAACGCCGCGTGGTACAGATGGGTAAACCGGAACCATGCGTCTTTGTTATTGACAATATGCTTTTGGATATTGAGAAAAATGGCCGACTTCCGTAGCATTATGCTTTGATGATTGGAAGAGACCATCCAATCACAGCCCCCGAATTCCCCCACGTGTTCATCAGAATAGCTATATTACGCTTTCAGGGATTATTAGTGCACTCCAAGGTATATAAATTGCAGTGAAAGAGTGTACTGAAAAACAACAAAAGTACTTACATACAGTTCACGAATTCCCTTCTTTTGCTGCACTTGTTCCCATGTAACAACAAGAACAGTACCAGCGTTGAAATCATCTGTGCCTTTGAATCTCCTCACATTAGCGTTGACGTCAGGAAAAATGGTTTTCCGGGCATATGTGTCGCCGGTTTGGTGTAATTTGTAATATATCGCTGAAAAATAAATAATCAAAATCAAAGATAGCTCAACTACATGAAAACTGTAACTGGAAAAAAATAATCCCCCTGCAAATACCCTGACTAAAGATGCCTTGTTCAAGATTTACTAGAGCTCCTTACGCACAGCTTGCTTTTATCACATAAAGATAGCTCTTTCTTTAGCAGTTTGTTGCATCATAATTTGACATTGAGACGTTGAGGTCAATCCTACCAGCTTGTGCACATTTCAAAACACAACATTCATGACTTCGCATGTCTAGACAAATTAGTGATTGATACAAACCCTACCGAAGTTTCATTTGTGTGTAGCTCCTTGAGTATAATTGCTAGCCATGTAAACACATGAGAGAGAAAGTGGAACGTCCTCGCTGTTTTCCACTGACAGCCGTTATCGCTGCGTGCCTCTCAGATATGCTGCGGTCAAGCTTTGCTGAGCATCGCTGTACACGAAGAATGATCCCAAAAAATATCAAGCGTGTTTACAGGTCTATCAAACTCACACAGTACCATAAACTATATATTGCTACATCTACCTTGTAAGCGCCAAGTATGGAGTAAACGACCCGTCGCGTAACTGACTACAAATTGAAAACATTTCGCGCTTGTTTGTTGTTGTTTATTATTAATTCCTGTGAGCTGGTAAGGTAATTTCTCCCAAAGCAAATCTGGAATCATACTTTTCCGATTCCATATGAGTCATGAACGTTTGTTATCGAACCAAAAGGCCCAAAGGTTGATTTGGTGTTTAAGCAGCTTTTTTTCTGCAGAGATGGTTTATTCCTGTACCATGTTAATACCAAATGTCGCCATTGTAACGGGGAACTGTTCCTGCACAGGGTGTGGTGCCTAGTAAACGCCCATCCCCTACTTTAGGCCAAATTGTGTGCATAAGGGGGGTGGGCGCTTACAAGGTACTTTACGGTATGATACACACACAAACCTTTGACAGCGTTTGTATCAATCATTTGTCTGTAGAATTGCAAAGTCATGGTGTTTTTTTTAACAATCCTATGACTGGTTTGAAATACCTTTCCAAAAATATCTGATAAAATACCTGTACTTCTAGCATGTAGGCATGATTAATATAATATTCTCAACGGTTCAAAGTAATCCACTACGTCATTTCTAGAATACAGCACTTTTCGTCATGGTACCCCTCAAAAGTAATGCGAAATCTTCCGTTGTTGACCCGTCATGCGGTCAACGCCTGCATCAGATGAAAAAGCATAGCCCACGAAAAACACAAACCAGCTGAACAAAACAACTTGTCATCATTTTCAGGAGTTTTCACTCACAGCCAACTGGGAAATAAATCTCATGTTCCCCATGCAATAAATCCCCGGTTACCATAGTTGCAGGAAGCAGGTTATTATACATGGATAATCAAAAGCAAACCCAATAGAAACGCTCGGGGATTATTCGGCTCTTTTCGTTGGCGTTTCCCCAGACCTATAGACAGACGACACTGCTTTGCAAAGTTCCAAAAACGAACTGGCAAACTGGCAAAAGTAAACAAAATACAAAACTACTTCATGAAAGGTCATAAATTCATCACAAACAGATGAAACCTAGCGATATGTTTTCTCTTCTTACAAAATCAAGGAGTGCGTTTATCTGTGTTTCGATACACAGACGTTCGGAGAAACACGAACGTCAAACCAATTGACCCCTGACCCACACATTTTGACCCGTGCGCAAGACGTTGTATCGATAAACGAAACGCAAAAAATAAATAATAATTATAAAAGCCTCGATTCCCCCTCTATGTTAAAACATTTAGTCAAAACTTCACTAAATGTAAAACAAGTCGCGTAAGGCGAAATTACTACATTTAGTCAAGCAAGCTGTGGAACTCACAGAATGAAACTGAACGTCGTCCGCCGCTATGGGACTGGGTGGCCGAGTGGTAACGCACTTGCGCTCGGAATCGAGAGGTTGCGTGTTCGACCCTGGGTCAGGCCGTTATTTTCTCCCCCCTTTCCTAACCTAGATGGTGGGTTCAAGTGCTAGTCTTTCGGATGAGACGAAAAACCGAGGTCCCTTCGTGTACACTATATTGGGGTGTGCACGTTAAAGATCCCACGATTGACAAAAGGGTCTTTCCTGGCAAAATTGTATAGGCATAGATAAAAATGTCCATCAAATACCCGTGTGACTTGGAATAAAGGCCGCGAAAGGTGAATGCTCGCCTAACAGGCTTGAGGTTTGCTGGTCGATGTGAATGCGTTATATATTGTGTGTAAAAAATGTTTGTTTGTCTGTCTGTCTGTAAAAAAATTTCATTTCACACGGCAGAAATTAATATGTAAAGCGCGGAGAGCACAGTTAATTGTGGTTCGCGCTATATAAGCTCACCATAATAATAATAATAGTGCAAAAGGCAATGAAAGTGACGAGCCTGTTTGGCGCGGTATCGGTTGCGCTGTGCTTCATAGCACGCTTTTCTGTACCTCTCTTCGTTTTAACTTTCTGAGCGTGTTTTTAATCCAAACATATCATATCTCTATGTTTTTGGAATCAGGAACCGACAAGGAATACGATGAAATAGTTTTTAAAACGATTTCGGAAATTTAATTTTGATAATAATTTGTATATTTTTAATTTTCAGAGCTTGTTTTTAATCCAAATATAACATATTTATATGTTTTTGGAATCAAAAAATGATGAAAAATTAGATGAACGTAATTTTGGATCGTTTTATAAAAAAATAATTTTTTTTACAATTTTCAGATTTTTAATGACCAAAGTCACGAATTAATTTTTAAGCCTCCAAGCTGAAATGCAATACTAAAGTCCGGCCTTTGTCGAAGATTGCTTGGCCAAAATTTCAATCAATTTAATTAAAAAATTGAGGGTGTGACAGTGCCGCCTCAACTTTTACAAAAGCCGGATATGACGTCATCAAAGACATTTATCCAAAAAATGAAAATAAAAAAACGCTCGCGCTGGACCCGAGAACTCTTCAGACTGGCTCGCTCCCCCAGTATGAAAGTTTTTGTCTGGTGCACGTTTAAGACCAAGTGATCAAGTTGCTCTGTGTGAATTACAGGCATTCCCTTTGCTATATAAATACATTGCATGCGAGCCGAGGATGTGCTTCACAAACAAACACATATACACACTCATACACACACAAACTCATGCACACACACATTCACACACACACACTCTCTCTCCCTCTCACTCCCTCTCTCTCTCTCTCTTTCTTATACACTGTGACACACACACACACACACACACACACACACACACACACACACACACACGAGTACAGACTCATGCACGCGCACACACACACACACACACACACACACACACACACACACACACACACACAACACACACACACACACACACAAACAGTAATACTAACACATGTGCACAAAATCTTGAACACACACACACACCGCGCGAGAGAAAAAAGACTATACAAGAGGTAAGAAGCCGGCTGGCTTCCCTTTGCTTACAATGCTAACGCTTCGCTCGTTCATAAAATTAAAACGTTCATAATAAACAATAGTAAACAAGAATTTAAAAAAAATGAAAAATAAAAAAATAAAAAATAAATAGACCGCCCATGCCGGGAATCGAACCCGGATCACTTTGGCCTTAGACGGACGTGCTTTCCACCAAGCCACCAACTCTGACAATTTTACCAGTGAACTCAAATGCCTAGAATGCTGACTTCGCTCGTTCATAAAATTAGGTCGCGCAGCACGCGAACTGAGTGGCACACGCTATATATGGGCTCAGGCCGCCCAGTGCACACACACACACACACACTCTCTCTCTCTCTCTCTCTCTCTCTCTCTCTCTCTCTCTCACTGGGCGAAAAGTGGCGTTTTGTATCTTACAAAACTACTCAAAATCCCAACAAAACTTCAAGTTTCAATGGGTTTATCACATTTTGGTGTTCACGACAACGCCAGATTTTGATTGGATTTTGTTGAAGTTATCGCAGCGAAATTGCCTGGAATTTCAGCGCGTTTTGCGACGGTCAAAACATCATGTTAAACCATGTTACAGCATGTCTGTAACATGCAAAAATTCCAAGTTTTGATGGCATTAAAGCTTTGGTTTAACGCCAAGTAACATCATGTTATCGTAGACTTAACTTGCAAAACTGCTTGTTTTGGTGGTGTTACAGCTTGCTTGTAATGTGATTAACATCATGTTATCGTAGACTTAACTTGCAAAACTGCTTGTTTTGGTGGTGTTACAGCTTGCTTGTAATGTGATTAACATCATGTTATCGTAGACTTAACTTGCAAAACTGCTTGTTTTGGTGTTATTGCTGGTATAACATGCAAAACCCCATGTTATGTTGGTGTTAAAGCTTGCTCAAATGCCTATTAACTCCATGTTATGTTGGTGTTAAAGCTTGCTCAAATGCCTATTAACACCATTTTAGTTGGTGTAAGGCTTGATTATTAATGTAAAAACCATGTTATGACGTTCACATAATTGTTTTCCACTGGATGGAATTTTGTGGAAAAGAAAGCATGTTGTTTGGGAATTGTGTGCGGGTTTCATGCTTGGATATTGCACTATGCTGACTTGTCACAGGTCAATTTACATTTAACAATATTAGTTTTCAAATGCATCATCCTTCACACATTATGTAAACATCTTTAACATTAACACTTTGGTTGTAAAATGATTGCACTTTATTCAAACAGGACAAAAACAAAAATGCTGATTCACAATGTACAATAGCAAAGGACTATTTTGAGTGGAGACAGTGTTCATCCACACTACAGATGCCCTGTGAAAACATTGGCCATAGATATGTGAATTACTTCCCTTGGGTATGAACATTTATGAATGATTAAATGGGTGAAAGAAGGCCACACAAAATGAAAATCAGTAAATAACAAAATCACTTCCCTTGTGAGTAAGAACAGTCATACCATGTTCCAACTTTTTGCTAAAAATTCGCCCACAATGTGACCTTCAAAGTTAACAAGAAGAGCAAACGCTCGATCGAGTCACTTTCGCAGTTCTGAATATTATATGAGGCATCAGATGGACAGGAAGAAATTGCTATTCACAACACAATGAGTCACGTTCACATAAAATTTGAGCCCGGTCACTTTTATAGTTTCCGAGAAAAGCCCAACGTTAAGTTGTGTGTTGCCGAACAGAAAAGGCTAGTTATCTCCCTTGTTTTTCTGATAACGTTCGTAAAAGGCTACAGATGTAAATACTTTGATGTAAAGAATAATCCTACAAAGTTTCAATCACATCCGATGAACTTTGTCAAAGATATAAAATGTCTAATTTTTCCTTTGACGCTGACCTGTGACCTTGAAAAAGGTCAAAGGTCAACGAAACCATCGTTAAAGTGTAGAGGTCATTGGAGGTCACGACTAAACAAAATATGAGCCCGATCGCTTTGATAGTTTCCGAGAAAAGTCCAACGTTAAGGTGGTGTCTACGGCCGGCCGGACGGACGGCCGGCCGGACAGACTAACACTGACCGATTACATAGAGTCACTTTTTCTCAAGTGACTCAAAAAGGGGTAACTGAACTTCATGTTTGGATGTCATGGAGTCATGGAGTCCAACATGAAGAAATGTATAAGAACACAAGAATGTATGCATGACAAAGAACAAATGTTTATTTTTGAATGTTTTATGTATGTTATTATTACGGACACAAAAGCTCAGCAATGCAATTTCTCTTTTAGAGATTAATAAAGTTATTTTATTGTATTGTATTGTATTGTATGTCAGTAAATTTTGAAAGCCCTAGATTCATAAACATCTGAAAACTGCTCAACGTCTTTGCATCACGGCACATTAATAAAAGTAAGAGTTAGTAAGACTGGCCTAACTGCTATGGTGAGGCAGTAATAACTCGTTGATGAAGAATTATTTGAATTCTGAATTTCGAACAAACAAATACAGTGTCCTTCCAAACACCCTTTTCAGGCCTCCAAGAATAAAAAAAATAAGCTGGTCTTATAAAGGAGGAAATCTGCTTAATATCTAGGTAAATGTACAACAGGTTGTGAACAGAAAATCCAAAAATGTAAGGTCTGAAAAGCGGGGAAGTTTGAAAAGGGGGGAAGGGGGGGACCTAAAATGTGACGATCATAACAACCATAATTTATCTAACAAAGTTCATTCTGAAATCTTCTTCAGCGTTTGATTATGGAGAGACTAAATCCTCAGTTCAGATGTGGTCTTAACTCCTTGTCTCCCAGGTACACACAGTCACTATGTACATTGCATCTGTTATCATTCGGCACATATCTGCATCCTGCTTAGACTGTTAGCTTCAGTCGCTTCCTGTAACGTTGATCTAACGCCAGGATTCTAGCCTGTTGATACAGTTTCTACAATTCTGAGTGACCTGCTGCAGCACAGCTGGTCTCGGCTTAAAAAATCTTGGTCAACATAGATGGGGTACAAAGTGTTAAAATAAAGCGTCCTTCCAAAGTTGATGACAGGTCCCCAGAGTATTCACAAAATTATATGGTACTGGAACTGGAAGCCTTGCACGGCGACGAAAAAGATGTCCACGCCTACATGAAGAAGCATCCTTCACGGCTTCAGCGGAAACAGTCGGCTGGGGATGAGGACAGCACCTATGTAAAAAATATAGACAAGAACAAAATATATGTCAATGGGAAAACAAAGAAACAAGTAGAGAAGGACCTCCCCACCTTTACACAGTGAAAATGAAAAACACATGTGAATGTACTTATGTTTTAAATCTCCCCCCCCCCCCCCCCCCCAATTAAGACCAATTATCCAAGATATTTTTCAGTCCTCAAAGGAGAATTTCACTGTTCTCACGGAACCCTGAAGAAAACTGAGCTGTGCTAATATATTACATAACTGCAAACATCCCTCAAATTCAATATTGCAAGCCACTATACATTTCTCATAAAGGCACTTCATGCTCACGTGTGAAAACTAACATAAGTTTACAAGTGTGTATCTACTTATAATAATAATAATAATAGCGGGCATTTATAAAGCGCCTTATCAGAAGTTCAAAGCGCGTGACAACAATACGTGTATAAAAAATTCATACAATCACTGTCAGATTCAAACAACACATCATGCACATCTCACATCCCCAGACTCTATGCTAAGGCCAAAAAAAAAGAAGTCTGTTTACGGTATCCCGACCGACCCTATTTTTTTGCGCGACCCTAGACTTTTTTTTGGCATTTGGGGAAGAAAAACAAAAAATCAAAATTTTAAAACAAAGTTTGTTTTTTGGCAAAATAATTTGATGTTTTTTGGAGAAAAAAAAAATCCCGACCTACCGACCCTATTTTTTGGGCCGATGTTACCGTAAACAGACTATTTTTTTGTTTGGCCTAAGGAACTATCCGTAATGTTGTTGGAACAAGTGAGTTTTCAAATTGGACTTAAAAGATGAAATGTATGGAGAGTGACGTAATAGAAAGGGGAGTGAATTCCATAACTGAGGGCCATGATATGAAAACGTGCGGAAGCCATGAGCCTTGCGTTTAAAGCAACCTTGACGGAGAAGTCGAGCATCAGCAGAAGAATGAAGGGTGCGAGAGGGAGACCAGTTCCGAAAGATAGGCAGGTGCCGATTCAGAGATGATCTTGTAGCAGAAGCAGGCAGCTTTATACCTAATACGTTGAGACACAGGAAGCCAGTGAAGTTCTTTCATGAGAGGAGTGCTGCAGAGTGTTGTACTTTTTGCAAGGGATGGAGAGTGGAGTCAGGGCAGCCTATGAGAAGGGATTTGCTGTAATCTAATCTACACAGAATGCAGGATGTAACGAGAGTTTTAGTGGCATCAACAGTCAGAAATGTTCTTGTGGAACCTATTCTTCTAGTTCTAATGTAGTACCTGTTTGTAGTGAACTCACCAGCAGGAGTATTGCATACATAATTACGCATTACTGAATTAAAGTAACTATTTTCAAAGCTTCTCGCTTACCTTGGAATAGTGTCAAGCAGCTTATGTTGTGTCTAGATCAGCAATCAGATCTTCACACTCAGCCTGCACTTGCTGAAAACTGGACATGCCTGTATCTCAATCAAGCTGTTGTTGCGGAGACAACGGAATCATGCTCAAGTCAGGTCCAACTGAAATAAAAGCATATTGTTAGCTGATAAATGATTTGATCAAGCAAAACCATGCGGTATTTTTTTAATAAAATATTTTGTATACCCCGCTAATGCAAAAATAATGTACTTATTTACTATCAGCATTAATTTTAGCTGGTCATTCAAACCAGAGCTTGTTCTAGAACTCCACAAGAACAACAATGGCAGTTGGCAATGGCACTGGCAGAATACAGATCAAAACAATATTAGTATTAGCCTCACCAAGGGTTGACTTCCCATCAAAATGAATGACGGACTGAATCAAACTTCAGAGACATTACAATTTTTCACAACGATTTTTTCAGCAAACAGCCATGTTTTAATACCTGTACAAATGTATCAGTGATATCACTATGAGTATGACAGTATGACAGTGTGGTAAGCTTACCGACGATTCGTTCAGTATAGTCTTTCTATGTAAGTAGTGGTCCAGTGAACGATACCTTCCGCCTGTGGTTCGAGACAGAGATTAAGTTGAAACTTAATTCGAGAAGCCAAACACTGACGAATACTTACGTATTTTGAGCAAAACCCACGCACGTCGACCACAAGTTGATGTCTGCTGGAGTACGTAATCATAACGTAGAGGACAACAGTTTCACTTGGCTGGCTTCGGTTATTCCCACCTGTATCTGTTCCTTGCTGTTCTCCAAGAGACACCATGGTGCAGCAAGCTGAAGGGTGTCCTGTCGTATTTCCTCGAAGTTGTAGTAGGCAACCAGGAGGTGGGGGGCGACTGACCTGCAGCAGAATTCAAATCAATTAGTCAAGTCACTATGACATATCTTTATTGTTATCGCCACACGACGGGCGCTGTGGCGGGGTGGTAAGACGTCGGCCTCGTAATCGGAAGGTCGAGGGTTCGAATCCCGGCTGCGGCCGCCTGGTGGGTTAAGAGTGGAGATTTTTCCGATCTCCCAGGTCAACTTGTGTGCAGACCTGCTAGTGACTTATCCCCCTTCGTGTGTACAGTAGTCCCTTCCATTTCCGGCCCTTTCGTGGGCGTGAACCTACCCGGAGCGGCCAGCTTTCCCATGACTAATGAGTTTTCCTTCTATAATTGACTCTTAATGGCCGTTAACCTGTCTGACGCGGTCAACGGTCACTGATTTTTGCCCTAAGGTGCCCCTCTTACTCGACAGGAGCGGCCACTTAACGGCCACTTGTCACTTTCGCGGGCGAGCGCCTGTGGTGTGTGTGTGTGTGTGTGTGTGTGTGTGTGTTGTGTGCACAGACGGCACAGCACGAGCAGACGACATGAATACTTACGCATGCGCAAACTGTAAATACAGACATGCGCATACATGTACATTTACGGCAGTCACTTCCGGATCGATCACAGCTGATGTGAGTTTGAAACACTTGTTTATCTGACACTCAAATACATATATAATAATCCAAACAACACACATAGAAACATACGAAACAATAGCTTAGCCAAGACGATCGAGTTAAACACGCAAATAATTAAGATGTATAAACGAAAGCAAAACTAACAGAGACAATGAATCGGCGGCTCGTGGATGATCGCTTTCTTTTCTTCATGAAAACTTGATCGTGTTTTTTGGGTTTTTTTGGAGGAGGAGGGGGCCTGTAATGAACGGCCACCTGATATTTGCGGTCACCTTTGCAATGACTAATGGGTGACCGGATATGGCAGGTACTACTGTACACGCAACCACAAGACCAAGTGCGCACGGAAAAGATCCTGTAATCCATGTCAGAGTTCGGTGGGTTATGGAAACACGAAAATACCCAGCATGCTTCCTCCGAAAGCGGCGTGTGGCTGCCTAAATGGCGGGGTAAAAACGGTCATACACGTAAAAACACGAGTGTACATGGGAGTTTCAGCCCACGAACGCAGAAGAAGAAGTTATCGCCACACCAACCCTAAATTTTTCCTACCATACTGTATTTGTTATCCGAGAGAGAAAAAATCCATGTTGCAGACTCAACTGGAAAAATTCCCTTCTCCATCATCTAGTGGACAGAGCTCACATGATTTCAAACAAATCTTTTTTTAAAGTCACATACTTTGTGCGACAGTGTTAGTTTACTAGTATAACTGTAATTTATAAATAGCAAATTAAAAAATATCACTTATCAGATAATCAGCTAAATGCCTGGCAGATGACCCTCATTCAAAGTGAGTCGTGGCTAAACCATGAAACTAGAAAAACAGGTTATACCACAATATAAATCTCACACTGACAGCGGACAAAACTGAGAAAACACCCAGTATACATGTACCGGTACTCACAAAAGAGTTACAAGTAGCATATTATCACTATCAGTATCACTAATAGCATACTATACTGGGCAAATAACAGCAATTTTTACTCACTGGGGGTTTCCTGGCTGGAGTCTTTGGTGTTTCTACTGACTTCTGTAGCACATGGTTGGTTGGCAGACTTCCTGGAATGAGTGCTCGCTTGCCTGTAGGCCCAGCAAAAAAACATGCAAAGAAAATGTTCAAAATGCTGAGTCGAAATTATAAGTTAAATTAACTAAACAGACCTATACATTTAGATCTATTGAAATAGAAACAAGAATTAGTAAAACACACTACTGCAAATCTGTCAAGAATGAACAAGACTGACTCAGTGACCGAGTAAAACAACAAAAGAAATCTAAGTTCTACTTCTAACCCAGAAGTTTACTAGAATATATTCAAAAACACATTATCACAAGAACAAAGAGTGGTTTTTTCCCCCATTACCTAATAATTATAGCTCAGAATTACGCCTTTGTCAATGTATGATTCAGAATACGATTGTGTTATTTTTTGTCTGCGAGCTGTAAAAGTACTAGTTACTACAAGTTCAGTACAAGTACTAAGCTTCATACTGATTGATTGATACTACTAGAGCTTCGTCACTTGAAGCATTACAAGCAAAACAACACAGCACAGACAATCAGATGAAAGCTTATTTTCGCTATATTACTAGTTTTTTTACGTACCGTATTTGAAGCATGTTTCTTTGAAATGTCGGGAACATCCTCGCATTCTTCGGGTTGAAAAGCTTGTCAGCACGGTTGATTTTGTGGAAGAGCAGCTCTCCATTCGGCATCCGCTTTTCCGTTTGGTATACCATGGAAAGTTATAAGCGTTGAAGATCTTAGTGAGCTCACGCTGCATCCAGGCATACAACAATTTGCACCGGGCATCTTGAAATCATGGTTCACTTCTCTGGCATCATCGAAAAATGGCGAAACGGAAGTGACTTTTTTCGGAATGCAGCTTTCTTCCGGTTGTCAGCACTTACCGCGAGCGCAGCGAGTTGATCCAGTCTTCTTCTTCTTCTTCGTTCGTGGGCTGAAACTCCCACGTACACTCGTGTTTTTGCACGAGTGGAATTTTACGTGTATGACCGTTTTTACCCCGCCATTTAGGCAGCCATACGCCGCTTTCGGAGGAAGCATGCTGGGTATTTTCGTGTTTCTATAACCCACCGAACTCTGACATGGATTACAGGATCTTTTACGTGCGCACTTGGTCTTGTGCTTGCGTGTACACACGAAGGGGGATAAGCCACTAGCAGGTCTGCACATAAGTTGACCTGGGAGATCGGAAAAATCTCCACACTTAACCCACCAGGCGGCCGCGGCCGGGATTCGAACCCTCGACCTTCCGATTAGGAGGCCGACGTCTTACCACCACGCCACAGCGCCCACTATGCGCCGGCATAGACCACTGATCTAACAAGAAAAATGTTCATTCAAAATGAACAGCGTCGATGCAATGTCCACCAAAGATTTATTTTGGGAAGTGTTAAAGGTTAGGGTCAAAAGTTAATGAATTGCATGTTGTGCTGGATATATATAAATGGTTTATTTCAGTCAATGCTTGCCATAATTGATCAAACAGCCACAAGAAAAAAAAAACTTTTTAATTAAAAAATAGAGCTTGTTTGAAACAGGTAGAAAGGAAGAGTTGATATTGCAATATCTGTACGTGGGAATGTGGTGAAAAAGAGTGCTAAAAGTAGTAAGTCAGTCTCAGATCCATTTCAAATATTTATTGCAGAAAAACAAAATACAAATTACAAAAAAACACAGAACCATTACCAGGTGTCATAGGAATGTTTGAAAACAATAGTTTTAATTTTACACTGTAAATACAGGAATCAGAATTAAACACCTCAAACTGATTGGCACATGCATAATGAATCACCTGGAATTGCAACAGGGAGATACTGAAGTAATTGGAAACAAACATCTGAAATTGACAGAGAAACAATTGAAAATATAGTACCAGTTGACATGAGCGTACAATATTTTAATGGAAGTGCAATTTTAGCACGAAGCATCCGCAGGAGGATGCACTAACAATTACATAGTGCCACAAAATGTGTACGGACATTTCACAACCGTGCATTATTAGCACAGAACACATACATGGGGGCGCACAAAACATTATTGTGACAATAATTTACACGAAACATTTCACAGTACATTTTTATGCATGGTGCATCTACTACAGGAGGGTGCTCCAACAATGATGCATAGTGCCAACATTTAGCGCAAACTTTTGACAAAAGTGCATTATTACCACAAAGCGCATACAGCGATTATATAGTAGCAAGTTGCACTAAACATTTGAACAAAATGCATTTTGTTCAAATGTTAACAGCACAGCACCAAGTTTTGCATAAGTGCACAACAGCACTGACCATTTCACAAAAGTGCATATAACAGCTGTGACAATTTTACAAAAGTGCATTGACCATTTCAGGCAGATGGCTAACATGCAGATTTCGCTTTGTCTGTCTTTCTTTGAAAAGTAGGCATGTTCAAGATCGATGAAGTCATGAGCAATTGGGTTAGATGACAGAAAAGATTCAAAAACGTCAGATTCAGTTAGATGACAGAAAAGATTCAAAAACGTCAGATTCAGTGTTTTGGGCACTGTTGAACAGGAACATTCTCTCCTGTTCAACAAATGTGGGTTCAATTCAAAAGCAACATTGTCACAGATAGGCTAGTGTTACATTTCTGTAAGTTTCAAAAACATCTTCCATGTGTTGGTTACTGTTGAACAGAGGCATATTTTCCTGTTCAAAAAAGTCTGACACAAATTTTCGTAGTTGTGGGTTAAGGTTCGATCTATACCGTCATTCAAACGAATCGTAGAACCGTCATTGTCACAGACAGTGTTACATTTCTGTTTTACATTCAAACGAGTCGTAGAAGTAGTAGTAGATTTGCGTTTGGTTGTTTTTATATTTAGTCAAGTTTTGACTAAATATTTTAACATCGAGGGGGAATCGAAACGAGGGTCGTGGTGTATGTGCGTGCGTGTGTGTGTGTGTGCGTGTGTGTGTGTGTGTGTGTGTGTGTGTGTGTGTGTGTGTAGAGCGATTCAGACTAAACTACTGGACCGATCTTTATGAAATTTGACATGAGAGTTCCTGGGTATGAAATCCCCGAAAGTGTTTTTCATTTTTTTGATAAATGTCTTTGATGACGTCATATCCGGCTTTTCGTGAAAGTTGAGGCGGCACTGTCACGCCCTCATTTTTCAACCAAATTGGTTGAAATTTTGGTCAAGTACTCTTCGACGAAGCCCGGGGTTCGGTATTGCATTTCAGCTTGGTGGCTTAAAAATTAATTAATGACTTTGGTCATTAAAAATCTGAAAATTGTAAAAAAAAATAAAAATTTATAAAACGATCCAAATGTACGTTTATCTTATTCTCCATCATTTGCTGATTCCAAAAACATATAAATATGTTATATTCGGATTAAAAACAAGCTCTGAAAATTAAATATATAAAAATTATTATCAAAATTTTTTTTTCGAAATCAATTTAAAAACACTTTCATCTTATTCCTTGTCGGTTCCTGATTCCAAAAATATATAGATATGATATGTTTGGATTAAAAACACGCTCAGAAAGTTAAAACGAAGAGAGGTACAGAAAAGCGTGCTATCCTTCTCAGCGCAACGAATACCCCGCTCTTCTTGTCAATTCCACGTGCACTGCCTTTGCCACGGGCGGTGGAGTGACGATGCTACGAGTATACGGTCTTGCTGCGTTGCGTTGCGTTCACTTTCATTCTGTGAGTTCGACAGCTACTTGACTAAATATTGTATTTTCACCTTACGCGACTTGTTTCTTTTAGATTCCTGTCACTCATACCAGCAGTATTGATTGAGGTACATAAATCTGTTGATGTACAGGGATGACTTGTTTGTAATGAATCCTTGTTTCCTCCACATTGAGTTTGCATTGCAGTTGGACAGAAATGAACAGGTGTTAATTGATAAACACATTGATAATGGCTTTTGAGAAAATCAATCAATTCTGCAAAGGAATTAACTTGATGACATCAAAACTGCAGCGCCATTTGAAGAATGGTTACCATTTCTGTTTCTTTGATGGGAATCAAACAAATAAAAACTTTGACTATCCAAGTTACCATGAATGCTCATTTTCTTTCCAAGCACCTAGCCAATGGAACACACTACCTCTCCCCCTCCGTCAACAACAGTCCCTCGAATCATTCAAATCTGCACTTAAGACATTCCTTTTTTCCAAATAATCCATGCATTCTACACTGCCCACCCCATCCCACCCTGAATAACTACAGGTACATATTTTAATGGTTGATGGTGTGTGTGTGCTAGTGACTTTAAGTCTCCGTGTGTGTGAATGAGTGTATGTGCGCCTTGAGTCGCCTGTTGGTGAGATATGTGCGCGTTATAAATATTCGTATTATTATTATTATTATTAGTTGACCGTCCTGAAAAGTAGCAAGGATATAATTTGAGACGATAAACGCCTGATGCAATACATCCTCAAGGTCAGTCAACTCAAAACCTTCATCATTCGCAACATCAGTAGGCAACACAGCGGGATTCGTATGTCCAGAAATCATGTCGAAAAAATATTCCATTTCAAAAGCATGTCCAACCACAGTTGTTGGCAAGTGTTCGTGTCCGAGGTAGCCTTCAGTGTGTGTATATATGTATTCATGTGACAGAGAGCGTGACCTCATTCTTCAATCCTCTCTCTCTCTTCTTTCTCATTCGAACGCACACACGCAAGAACGTAGCCTACGCACGCATGCACGCGCACACACACACACACACACACACACACACACACCCCGCTGACGCACAAACCACGCACTCACACACTGACTGTCGGCAGGCATATCTTTTTGTTACATTTAGTCAAGTTTTGACTAAATGTTTTAACGTAGAGGGGGGAATCGAGACGAGGGTCGTGGTGTATGTGCGTGTGTGTGTGTGTGTGTGTCTGTCTCTGTGTGTGTGTAGAGCGATTCAGACTAAACTACTGGACCGATCTTTATGAAATTTGACATGAGAGTTCCTGGGTATGATATCCCCATACGTTATTCATTTTTTTGATAACTGTCTTTGATGACGTCATATCCGGCTTTTCGTGAAAGTTGAGGCGGCACTGTCACGCCCTCATTTTTCAACCAAATTGGTTGAAATTTTGATCAAGTAATGTTCGACGAAGCCCGGACTTCGGTATTGCATTTCAGCTTGGTGGCTTAAAAATTAATTAATGACTTTGGTCATTAAAAATCTGAAAATTGTAAAAAAAAATATTTTTTTTTAAAAACGATCCAAATTTACATTCATCTTATTCTCCATCATTTGCTGATTCCAAAAACATATAAATATGTTATATTTGGATTAAAAACAAGCTCTGAAAATTAAATATATAAAAATTAATATGAAAATTACATTTTCGAAATCAATTTAAAAACACTTTCATCTTATTCCTTGTCGGTTCCTGATTCCAAAAACATATAGATATGATATGTTTGGATTAAAAACACGCTCAGAAATTTAAAACAAAGAGAGGTACAGAAAAGCGTGCTATCCTTCTGAGCGCAACTGCTACCCCGCTCTTCTTGTCAATTTCACTGTCTTTGCCGTGAGCGGGTGACTGACGATGCTACGAGAATGCGGTCTTGCTGCGTTACATTGCGTTCAGTTTCATTCTGTGAGTTCGACAGCTACTTGACTAAAATTAATGTTGTATTTTCGCCTTACGCGACTTGTTTTCTTTACCTTTGCTTATTGTGTTTTCGATATTTGTGTTTATTTTTTGCTTGACTTATCTGTTTTATTTTAATGTTTGCTATCCACATCGTGTGATAAATGTTTCTTCTCAGTCTCTGAGTCAGTTTAGTTTCTGCACGCCGCTTTGGTACTCCTTGTTTTTCTAACTGGTGTATTGTGCGCGATTTGCGGATTTATTTTTACATTTAGTCAAGTTTTGACTAAATGTTTTAACGTAGAGGGGGAATCGAGACGAGGGTCGTGGTGTATGTGCGTGCGTGCGCGTGTGTGTGTGTGTGTGTGTGTGTGTGTGTCTGTCTCTGTGTGTGTGTAGAGTGATTCAGACTAAACTACTGGACCGATCTTTATGAAATTTGACATGAGAGTTCCTGGGTATGAAATCCCCATACGTTTTTTATTTTAATTTTTTATTAATGTCTTTTATGACGTCATATCCGGCTTTTCGTGAAAGTTGAGGCGGCACTGTCACGCTCTCATTTTTCAACCAAATTGGTTGAAATTTTGGTCAAATAATCTTCGACGAAGCCCGGACTTCGGTATTGCATTTCAGCTTGGTGGCTTAAAAATTAATAATGACTTTGGTCATTAAAAATCTGAAAATTGTAAAAAAAAATAAAAATTTATAAAACGATCCAAATTTACGTTCATGTTATTTTCCATCATTTTCTGATTCCAAAAACATATAAATATGTTATATTTGGATTAAAATCAAGCTCTGAAAATTAAATATATAAAAATTATTATCAAAATTAAATTGTCGAAATCAATTTAAAAACACTTTCATCTTATTCCTTGTCGGTTCCTGATTCCAAAAACATATAGATATGATATGTTTGGATTAAAAACACGCTCAGAAAGTTAAAACAAAGAGAGGTACAGAAAAGCGTGCTATCCTTCTTAGCGCAACTACTACCCCGCTCTTCTTGTCAATTTCACTGCCTTTGCCATGAGAGGTGGACTGACGATGCTACGAGTATACGGTCTTGCTGAAAAATGGCATTGCGTTCAGTTTCATTCTGTGAGTTCGACAGCTACTTGACTAAATGTTGTATTTTCGCCTTACGCGACTTGTTATTCCTTTCATATGCTGTTGAAGTGTTGTGGGTGTTATTGTCTGTATATGCTATGTTGCGTCTGTGTATGCCTACAAGAATTTGCATTCGCTCTCTGCCAGTACAAGTCCAAACTTTAGTGGGTGTAATGTGCCTGTGGTCTGCTGGCAGTCGAGCACAGATAGTTTTCAAACATTCCTCCAGTGAGCCGCCGCGCGCTGCGACCTGAGTAAAGCGCTTCTTTGGTCTCTGGCAACGTTGAACTGCGCTGATATGCCCAGCGACGTGCGGACAAAGTCATCGCTGTATTCACCCTCTCTGGATAACTTGCACATGTCAAAACAGTTGCAGAAACACAAATCTCAAAACTGTTAGGCTTTTTCTCTTTTTTTCACTTTTGGCAGCGTTCACTCTAAATGTGCTGCCTAAAACGGACTCGTTTCTGTTCACAGCCAAAGCTTTCACACAAAAATTGCTATGACAGCTAAGGCCGCATTTGTTACATTTTAGCAGTGTTGACCCCAAGTTTCTACTTCAAACAAAAAATCAATAGCAAAATCTCAAAGTATGTGCGAGTCCCCTAAAATATGGACCACCTTCAACAAATCGAAGAAAAAGAAGCTAAAGGCTTTTTTCATTAATTCATTAAGAAGCTTGCTGGAAATAACCTATTACTAGCCCTCGAGATCAGTTTAAAAAAAAATAACAAAAAGTCTTCTTTTCGTGCAAGTTGATAATTTTACTTATTTTCACTCTGTTTTTGATAAGCTTCTTTAGTTTCCTGGTGTTCTTCAAATAATGCTCTCATCAACCCGAAACAGATCAATCTAAAGCATTATTTGAATTAGTCTGACTTGTACACTAAGTTGTATCATGCTATTTTGAAGTATAGGGGGCTTTTTTTTTACAGTGATTCGTGAAGGCCGCTTCACTGGTCCATATTAGGCGCCCAGGCTCCTAATATGTACCATTTGTGATTTTGTATGTATTTAATTTTTGCTGAATGTCTATCAAAGCTATTTCACTCTAATTAGGCCTAACGGCCAACCTAAGAGAGAAGGACTACCAAACACAAAATAAAACTTCTTCGCAAGAAAACAAGCTAGTTATCAGCATGAAACAAAAAGTGGTCCATATTAGGAGCCCTTCCTAACTGTCTGTGTCTGCGTCGAAGATGTTACCGTGAATGTGTTTTTAAAAGACATTAATTTTGTCAGGGCGGCATTCAAACCACACGCACCAGACACGAACCGACGAACAAAATACTTCTGACAACAACTTAAATGTAAAATCAACAAGAGTACTGTAGCAGGGACCTGTATTAATATAGGTCTATGAGTGTAGTAAGATTCCAAATTGTATTCAGACCAAAACAACAATCATAAAACATACATGGGATTTTTCATATATATATATATATATGTGTGTGTGTGTGTGTGTGTGTGTGTGTGTGTGTGTGTGTGTGTGTGTGTGTGTGTGTGTGTGTGTGTGTGTGTGTGTGTGTGTGTGTGTGTGTGTGTGTGTGTGTGTGTGTGTGTGTGTGTGATGATGATAACTAGTTTTAACGTCCTCTTAGAACTGCAACTGGCTTTAGGACAGGTAGAGTTAATATGCTTTATGTGGGGACAAGACACTGAACAAACATGCAACCAGAGAACACATATGGTCGTGTTATAATCATATCTGGAAGTCTGTTGCGATGTTTCAAAATGGGGATGGAAGTGAAGATTGTGTACGCGGAATATGGTTGGACTGGAGCGGTTTTGTAGGCTTATTTTTTTATATTTTTTATGTGGAATATTGTTATATTTGTGGCTGAATAGGTAAGTAAATACATAACTGGAAAAATAATACAATGAAGAAGAAAAAGCTCGGCGTGAGAGAGTATTGAGGGGTGGGAAGGAGGAACAGAGATCAGGGTTTTTAAAACAGATATCCTATTTCAGCCTTATATATTGAGAGACACAGGGTGTATGCTAGCTTCCATTGAAGCGTGCAATGTTTATCTAAAAAAAAACAACTCATGGGGTTTCAGTTTGTGTTCGTTGACAAGGGTGTGTAGCACAGGAGCTCCTGTGGTGTGTAGGTTGCGGAAGTCTTGTTGGAGTGATTGGCAGCGGTCAAAGAGGTGTAAAAAAATATAAACTTTTCACATTCACAGAGACGGGGAAAGCACTTGTGAGCGCATCCATCCGTGCGATTGCTGCGACGTAATTTAAAGGAGGGAGGTGGGGAGTGAAGGCCTGTTTTGTTTTGTTTGTCGGGGCAGAATAAGCCAACCATGAGCATTGCCTTCTATTTTTAATTCTGTTTCCCAGTGACGCCAGATAACTTTGGCCATTTTGTGTTTTGCTCCCGTCTTAGTTAATTTTATGTCATGAAATGCTGCTTGATCTGTAACAGCCTCTTTTGCTTCTCTGTCAGCCATATCACTGCCTCTGATCCATGTGTGAATGATTGATTGATTTGTTTTTTGGGAGATCAAAGATGAGTTAGAGTGCAGCCATTTCGGCTCTTTAGTTTTAGATTCGATTTGTGTGTGTGTGTGTGTGTGTGTGTGTGTGTGTGTGTGTGTGTGTGTGTGTGTGTGTGTGTGTGTGTGTGTGTGTGTGTGTGTGTGTGTGTGTGTGTGTGTGTAGAAGCAGGAAAATATAGCATAATAATAGCAAACTAAAGAAGGGGAAGGAAAACGAAAAGGAGGGTAAAAACCACGCACTTCTTTACTCAAACTTCATAAAACCGACTGTAAAACTAACACCGGCTATTCTCCTTTCTCAATCATTATCAAAATCGATCCTAAAACAAAACAAGTCGCGTATGGCGAAAATACAACATTTAGTCAAGCTGTCGAACTCACAGAATGAAACTGAACGCAATGCAATTTTTCAGCAAGACCGTATATTCGTAGCATCGTACGTCGTCAGTCCACCGCTCGTGGCAAAGGCAGTGGAATTGACAAGAAGAGCGGGGTAGTAGTTGCGCTAAGAAGGATAGCACGCTTTTCTGCACCTCTCTTCGTTTTAACTTTCTGAGCGTGTTTTTAATTCACACATATCATATCTCTATGTTTTTGGAATCAGGAACCGACAAGGAATAAGATGAAAGATGATTTAAAAAATGTAATTTTGATCATAATTTTTATATTTTTAATTTTCAGAGCTTGTTTTTAATCCAAATATAACATATTTATATATGGTTTTTTTAATCAGACAATGATGAAGAATAAGATGAACGTAAATTTGGATCGTTTTATAAAACAATTATTTTTTTTACAATTTTCAGATTTTTAATGGCCAAAGTCATTAATTAATTTTCAAGCCACCAAGCTGAAATGCAATACCGAAGGCCGGCCTTTGTCGAAGATTGCTTGACTAAAATTTCAATTAATTTGATTGAAAAATGAGGGTGTGACAGTGCCGCCTCAACTTTTACAAAAAGCCGGATATGACGTCATCAAAGGTATTTATCGAAAAAAACAAAACGTCCGGGGATATCATACCCAGGAACTCTCATGTAAAATTTCATAAAGATCGGTTCAGTAGTTTGGTCTGAATCGCTCTACACACACACATGCACACGCACACAGCAACAACTTGCTGAATTTGTATACAACTGCATGATTATACGCAATAATGACATAACTACAGATACATAACAATGTTGTAATCACTGCTCCATGGACGATATTTCTTCTTGTCTTTACAAATATCCACTTCGTGTCTGATAAACCCTTTACTGTGTTTTTATGACAATTAAATGAGTTCTGAGTTCTGAGTTCTGAGTTCACACACACACACACACACACACACACCACGACACTCGTCTCGATTCCCCCTCTATGTTAAAACATTTAGTCAAAACTTGACTAAATGTAAAGAGACAGTATGTATTGCATCTAAACACGAGCTAAGTAAAACATTATCAGAAAAGGTAGAGCAAGAGAAATCCCAAAACTCAAATTCGAGTCACTGCAGTTCGTACTGTACAAGTTGAGAAAGTTGCAAGTCCAGTCAGTAGCCACCATCTCGGACGGATGTTTCGGGGAGGGGGGGGGGGGGGGGGGGAGTAGAACAAAGACCTATCTGTGGTCCGTTGCCGCTTCGAATTCCTTACAGGTCCCACACACATGGGAAAACGATTAACTCGGCCAGTACCCCAGCAAAAGTGGAAAGGAATATAGAAGAAAACTAAAATCTGACCGCGCTAAATAGTCAGCTGAGAATGACCTACTTTCTCTGCTCAACGCACGGGCAATGCAGTCTCTCGTGTACACTGTCCTGTGACAAGGCTCATAATTATAGAGAAAATAAGAGATACCCCCAAAAATGTTTGTGCACTGCACTTTTTTCACATTTATAAACTGATGATCAGTGTGTGTGTGTTCAGTTGTGTGTGCGTGTGTGTGTGTGTCAGTTCAAGGGGTGTGTATGTGTGTCACTGTGTGCCCGTGTGTGTGTGTGTGTGTGTGACGGTCAGTCAGTGTCAGTCACAGTGTGTGTGAGTGTGTGTGTGTGTGTGTGTGCATGTGTGTGTGTGCATGTGTGTGTGCAGTGACAGTGTGAATGTGTGTGACGGTGTGTGTGTGTATGATGTATGTGCAGTGTGTGTGTGTATGATGTATGTGCAGTGTGTGTGTGTGTGTGTGTGTGTGTGTGTGTGTGTGTGTGTGTGTGTGTGTGTGACCGTGCTGAGAGAGAAACTAGAGAACAAGAACAAGAACAAGAACAATTCTTTATTTTACGAGGGTAATAGAGTAAGCAGTGATCTGCTTTTTTTACATCTGGCCCTCGCCCTAAAGAGGGACTAGTCTAAAATTGCTAAAGAATAAGCAAGTAAAGAAAACAAACTACTGCTACATGATTATAATAGAAATGAAAGTAAGAACATATCATCAATTTACATACAATACATTGCTTAAATGAAAAATGCAGAGAGAGGGAGCCGATAATCGTCTGATTCTGCAGGTTCGGCACCAGGCTGATGAAAACGCAGAATAATCCATCAAAACAACACTCTAACATCAAGTTTTAGAAACCAGAAAAACTTATCGTAACTCCACAGGTTTCGTGGTGTTTTGCGCACTGCTGAAACGCGTTTAACACGACGTGAATCGCCGTGCGTTAATGTAGCGAAAACGTCCAAAACGCAGACACCAAAACTCGATGTTTTACTGTGTTTTGCACCGCGCTAAAATCCCAGGGATTTTATTGCGTTACGGCAGTTTTTCTAACTTGATGTGAATCGCACAGGTATAATGCCACAAAATTCAGTTGATTAACTTCATGTTTCATGTTATATGCCACGTTATAGTGCCAAAACGTGACTTTTCGCCCAGTGTCGCTCTCTCTCTCTCTCTCTCCCTCTCTCTCTCTCTTACATACACACACACACACACACACACGAGTACAGACTCATGCACGCGCACACGCACACACACAAACACACACACACACACACATACACACACACACACAAACAGTAACACTAACACATGTGCACAAAATGAACACACACACACACCGCGCGAGAGAAAAAAGACTGGCTGGCTTCCCTTTGCCTACAGTGCTGACTTTCGCTCGTTCATAAAATTAGGTCGCGCAGCACGCGAACTCAGTGGCACACGCAGCGTATATATGGGCTCAGGCCGCCCAGTGACTGGCTGTTCTTTTTGCCGAACTGCCTCCCACCGCCAAACCTCCCACCGTTAAGAGTCGTTTTTGTGATTTATTTCGCATTTAGGTCCCAGGTAACATTATGAAGTTTTAATACGATCAATCGGACCTATTATCAAGTTAGTGTATCAACTTTTGAACGAACTGCGCCCAGTAGTTTCCCAGCAATAAGCTGTTAAGTCGAGACAGACACACAGATACACAGACAGACACACAATTAAAGTCTGCTGGACCCTCCTACTGCGTACTCGGGGATAATGTCTGGGGATATCATGCCCAGGAACTCTCATGTAAAATTTCATAAAGATCGGTCGAGTAGTTTACTCTGAATCGCTCTACACACACACGCGCACAGACACACACACACACACACAGACACACACACACACACAGACACACACACACACACACACACACACTCACACATACACACACATACACCACGACCCTCGTCTCGATTCCCCCTCTATGTTAAAACATTTAGTCAAAACTTGACTAAATGTAAAAACCAGACACAAAATACACTCTCCATTGCCGTCCAAGAAGAGCATATAACCTCTTTGGAAAGAAAATCTTGGACTGCTACAGTCCGGCGTTAAGAACAGGAAAAGTGTGATAAATACAGGCAAGAGAATGTGTATTGTTCTTTTCAAACTTGTTATCAAGCCGAATGCCTGCTCTTTAGACACATGTAATTTTTTTCCTGTAAGATTCACTTGTCAACCCAAATTGGGTAAGTAACGTAGGACTATACCAGATTACTTTAACAATACATGTAACGAAACAAGTTATTTTTGCAGTCGAAATAAATTGAGATTATTTTCAGTTTGCTTCAGATTTTATGTCAGAGTTGCTGAACGTCCTAGAACGAGTGTAATTCTGATTCACCCCTGGATAACCCACTTTTAGGAGTGGTCTTATAAATTAAATTTCCTCTTGATTGCATACGCATTAGTATGTCATGAAGTCATGAGATACTATAGCTGTAGCTTTAGACAAAAATATACTTTTGAAGAATTGATGACCCAGTGGTTTGTTTGCTAGTCGTAAACATGCAACATTTGTCAACCTTGCAGCTGCACATACGTTACTCTTCAATGTTACACACAATCTAGGTAATTGAAAACGCAGAACGGGTGGAAGGCAACACAACAGGTTCATTTATATTTTCTGTTTTTATATTTCGTCATTTGTTATCTGGCGGACGCTTTACATGTTAAAGCCCACCAGCGCACACCATGCAGTTACATCGTAGGTTTCTCTCTGAAGCTACATAATTGTAAGGATGGGATATATTTGCTGTGGAAAATCTGGCTGAAAGGGTTTCAGGTTTCTATTGTTTAACAAATGTATGCTTTTGTGAGACCAATGAAAATGTTATAGTATCATAAAACAATAGTGATAGCCTCACCTGCGCTATTGTGGCTTGAGCAGTTGATACTCGCACAGTATGGACACATGTTCTGGTAGTGTCTGGAGGAACATCCTGGCTGTGCTGTGGGAATGTATGTATTTTTGTTGGACGCGAAAGCCAGTTTCCCATCTTGGAAGATCTGTTGACAACACTATTTTTCTTAAACACTTAGGACAATGAAAGGGTATACAAGTGAAAACATGTGCATGGAAAGGTGTCTTTAGACATCATGGGATTCTCAAACACCCCAGGATTTTCCATACTTCTCAGGTCTTAAACGATGTGTTAACAAAATGGTAAATGATAACGTAACTTGAATCACATAATGCACAAACTAAACTCCTACACCAAACCATGCTGAATTAAGAAAAAAAATAAGATTGACAGAGTATAAAACCTACACTTTTGGCTCTTCTCCTACTCTAAAGCTCGTCCTTTGTTGAGCACGAAGTGGACTTGGTGAAGCTTCGCAAAGTCTTTGTACGAAATCCCGCAGCTATGGCGAAGTACTTTGAGCCCTACTTCGCTTCGCAAGTTTTGACATGCGAAGCTACGCCGTAGCTCTGCGAGACAACAAGTGTACATAATCAAACTTAAACAGGTTTGTCCACATACAAAAGACCTGTTTTCAATCAGATTATTCCAAAGACAAAACAAGAAGGGCAAAGCCCATACGACTCACATGCTTTACACATTTTTTCTACCAAAATACATGTGACCTTGACCCAAGGTCAAGGTCATCCAAGGTCATGCAACACACAGCTGTCTCGTAATTCAAGACATAGGAAGTACAATGGTGCTTATTGGCTCTTTCTACCATGAGATATGGTCACTTTTAGTGGTTCACTACCTTATTTTGGTCACATTTCATAAGGGTCAAAGTGACCTTGACCTTGATCATATGTGACCAAATGTGTCTCATGATGAAAGCATAACATGTGCCCCACATAATTTTTAAGTTTGAAACAGTTATCTTCCATAGTTCAGGGTCAAGGTCACTTCAAAATATGTATACAATCCAACTTTGAAGAGCTCCTGTGACCTTGACCTTGAAGCAAGGTAAACCAAACTGGTATCAAAAGATGGGGCTTACTTTGCCCTATATATCATATATAGGTGAGGTATTCAATCTCAAAAACTTCAGAGAAAATGGGAAAAATGTGAAAAATAGCTGTTTTTTAGGCAACATTTATGGCCCCTGCGACCTTGACCTTGAAGCAAGGTCAAGATGCTATGTATGTTTTTTGGGGCCTTGTCATCATACACCATCTTGCCAAATTTGGTACTGATAGACTGAATAGTGTCCAAGAAATATCCAACGTTAAAGTTTTCCGGACGGACGGACGGACGACTCGGGTGAGTACATAGACTCACTTTTGCTACGCATGTGAGTCAAAAAATGGAAGGTTCTCGAGCATCTACGTCATCACAACACATTGACAAGTGGGTGGGGTCGAGTGCGTGTTGTCAGTTAGTGTGCTTTGCGTACATTACAGAAGGAAACGAAACCAAGTGAGATCACAAAATCGTCTGTGTTTATCGCCGATCATTGGTATTTTTGAAAGATCAATTTCTCAATTAAGTAAGTTATAATACAACATACAAAATAATGCTGTTGCTGTAAAGTGTGCACGTTAGAACTTTAGAGAATTCATTCTCCCTGAAGCGTTTATTGAAACGAAAGTAACTTCGACGCTTTTTTCAATTCCATCTAAATCTGAAATAACTAAGTGTTATAATAAATTATTATTTTCTGTGTTTTTAAAGCAAACATGTGTACTAACCTAAACTCATGTGCCCCAACAAATGATATTTGGTGTTTCTAACAAAACACCAGTGCATAGAAGGGGATATAGCTCAGTTGGTAGCGCGCTGGATTTGTGTTCAGTTGGCCGCTGTCAGCGTGAGTTCGATCCCAGGTTCGGCGGAAATTTATTTCACAGAGTCAACTTTGTGTGCAGACTCTCTTCGGTGTCCGAACCTCCCCCCGTGTACACTACGTTGGGTGTGCACGTTAAAGATCCCACGATTGACAAAAGGGTCTTTCCTGGCAAAATTGCTTAGGCACAGTTAATAATTGTCTACCTATACCCGTGTGACTTGGAATAATAGGCCGTGAAAGGTAACTATGCGCCGAAATGGCTGCAATCTACTGGCCGTATAAAATGTCATCTCACACGGCATCACTGCAGAGCGCCTAGAACTGTACCCACGGAATATGCGCGATATAAGACTCATTGATTGATTGATTGAAGTGAGAAGCTTTGTTCATGTCCCACTTTCAAGCGCCATTTTGAGGCCATGCTTCCATAAACAAAAATAGTTAAACAAAATTCAGAAACACAACTTATTTTGCAAACACGTTTTATTTCATCAGACAAAGTTGTCACACATCACATGAAACATCAAATGAGTCCTAGGTTTTGTGAGAGCAAGTTTATAGACCAGCAAAGTTAGTCACTCACTGATTGTGTAACTGTTACCCAGTAGCATGGACGTGCACACGAAGAAATCACACTTGAAAAAGCAGTGTAAATTCCCTTGGGCTTCGCGAAGCTATGCTGAAAGTAGTTCAATTAAGGGGTGAATTCTCGTTCCGGAAGCTTCGCGAAGTGAGCTACTCGAAGCCGACTTCGTCCAATTAAGGACAGGCTGTACAGGGAGTTGCGCGATTGGAGTTCTTCTTTGCAGCTGGCCACAGAGGGGTGTGTGTAGGGAGAGGGGGGGGGGTTGCTTAAATCTAACCATATAAACTGAGCAAATAAAAGTATTCCACCCATTTTCGTACCCCAACTAAAACATTCATTCCCGTGTCATTTTATTCAAACTTTATTTGCCATTAAAGGCCTTGCACATGGCTATCTGCCACACTTCAAAGAAGTCTGTTGTAGGTATCACGTGACCGCGGCTAAAGTAAAGGTACCCCCAAAATCGACCTGATAAAAACGTCAGTTACTAATTAAAAAGTCGACAAACATTCAGAATAGCCGCAATTTGGTAACTTTTACATACGAGAAAAAGAAACATCAGTTATCTATCCCGAACAGGTTGTTTTGGTTTGGTATCTTGCGTATCTCTTTGTGTTATGTCATTTCTAGCTTGCTGGAATTAAATATCGCAGTCATCGCATGACGCATATGACAGCGGAACACATGCGTAAATGATCGTTTCAAAGGGAGGATCAGCTTTCATTTTACAAATCAATGCAGTTCATTCGTAATTCAGCTAGTGCGATTGTTCTTTCAGCTAGACCTTGCTGGGACGGAGCACTAACAGGAGGTTATCTGCTCGACAGCTAAGCGTGGAGTGACGCCTTCTCAGTGTTCTGGCGCGCCAGTGTCCTGTAGGTATGGGTATGGCGCGCGGACTGTCTACATTGTAAAGAATTCGGTACAGTTACGGTGCCCCCCCCCCCTTTTTTTTTACCATATTATTCCCGGATTGCCATAAGTACACGTCATCTTGAACAAGTATAGCATTTAAGTTTTCAAACACCAATTCCACGGTATCCCCTCGTGTGTATAGTGTCTTCAATCCAAGACCAAACTGGACTGTGCAGCTCTCGAGATCATTTGAGCTTTTGTGGCCCCGAGTATCATTTATTTAAGCTAATATCTTACGCGAGTTTCATTGCTTATCTCAAACAAACAAGGCCCACATGTTCGGTCTTTGTGAAATGCGATTTGGTTCATTCCCGTACAGATGTTTCAGCGTATTGCGAACTATGAGAAGAAAGGAGGTGGTGGTTTTGGGAAAGACTTTGGTGGTCCCGGCAGTGATGGCAATGATGAGGGTGGTGGAGACATAACTGTGATTAGCTATATGATCCAAGCAAATAAGAGAACAACGTTGAAGTGACAATGACTAGGTTTAAAATGTCCCTTATCAGAAAGTTCAACCTCAGTCCTTTGATGTTTATTAAACACATTTTCATATAAAGTTGGCGCTTCATATGGAAAAGTGGCTTTGAAATTGACCCTAATCCTTCTTTGGGCTCTGTAAATGTCGTTTGGGGCTATGGTTGTAAAACGGTATCTACTGGTCACCCCAATGTATAAACTGAAAACTCTTTCTGCACCAGAACACGCAGAAAGGATTGTATCTGCCTGGTGTCTGATGCTTTTCAAAATCCCCAACCACTAACACCTTCAAAACGGACATTAACTGACACTGTTGTTTTTCCCTATATAATCCTTACTATTTTTCCGAGACGTCGTCGTGTTGTGTATTTAGCTTGCCACAACCTCATACATGGTCCTAAAAGTTAAAGTTGAAGAAAATACTAAAGATAAATGAACAAGCTGACGCAGTGTCATTCGCACCGTGAATCCCCCCATGGGAACATACTAAAGTCTGGTTCCAAATAGGCTCAATTTCCTTCTATTTCTTTGTATTTCTCCCTCGTAGGGGTAGGGGTGTTCAAACCAAAGGCACCTTTAAACCAAAATTCAAATCACACATCTTACAATACTAAGACACTCAGCAGTGAAAGGGTGTCTGCTGGTAAAAAATTCCAAACAATCCTAAAAGTACTTCACTACTAAAAGTGCTTTTAAAAAGAGCCGTTATTTTTCCCTCTATATTCAGTATTGTGTTTTCTGCGAACATGTAGTCTATTTAGATGGTTGTCGTGTGCACTTGAGTTGCTAAAGCGTTTTCAGTTGGGCATATGTCGTAAAGCAAAGAATTAGCCCTTTGAAAACCATCAGAACTGTCACACAAAAATAACATTTACCTATCTCACCAACTAGGTCTTTTCCTTATGTATTATGTATTGTCGTGTTTTTTGTAGCATACTTGTGAAAACAGCCACCACTGTTGTAAATGATACTTTAAAGAGCATTATTTCATTTTTACAGTTGAAGGACAACCTGGACTGCCGTATATTACAGCTGTTTTACAATCAGCCACAATTTTCTTAACAAACGTATGTTAAGAACAACTCCCATAGTGAAATTGAAGGAAAACAAAGTGAAAATCCCCCTGCCATAGAGGAGCTAAAGAATCAACAATAAACGACTGCATGGATAGCTTGATGCACGAATGCATTGCGGACATGTTTGTCTCCAACCAAGAGAAAGTTCCAAAAAATCCCTTTTGTGCTTCTTATTATACAGTGACGTCAAAGACAGCCTTTTCTGCTGTTCATACATTCAGGGGTTATGGTTACACTAAACGACGTAGTTGTAGCCATACTGCCATCCAGATTTATTTTTTCCTTGCGAGCAGTCACAGGGTGTTTGTGCTGTCTGCCAACCGTTAGATGACCCCGCCCAAGTCTGTTAAGGGACCGTTTGACCGTTATAGAACGCGTCTTTTTGATTTTTTAGCACAGTTGGAAACGGTTGATTTTTATCCCTACCATTGTTTCCAAACATTATATAGGAATGTTTTGTGAACAACGGATAATAGCCGCTACTCGCATGTGTAGCAAAAGTGAGCGTACATACTCACCCTGGTCGTCCAGCCGTTGTCCGTTGCCCGTCTTTATCTGTCTGTACTGAACATTACCTTTGGATTCTTCTCCAACGCTATGAAGTGAAGAAACACCAAATGTTGCAAAATGTTGTATGACCCCAAGAGCTCAAAAAAGATACTTGAGAACCTTGACCTTACCATAAGGTCAAGGTCACAGGGAGAATTAATGTGGTCTAAAAACTGCAAAATTTTACATTGTGCTAGTTTTCTGGAAAACAAATTAAAAACAGCGGGCTTAGTTTTGTATGGTATACAAGAAAAAGAAAGCCTTATCTTCTGATACCATTTTGGTTGACCTCGCTTCAATGTCAAGGTCAGAGGAGCCCTTCAAAGTTGAATTGTAGACATATTTTGATGTGAGCTTGCCCCTTTAACTTTACTATGGACGATATCTCTTACAAACTTAAACACTGAGTGGGGCGTTTGTTAGAATTTCATAGTGAGCCACATCTGGTCACATATCGTTAGGGTCAAGGTCACATTGACCCCTATGAAAAATGTGACCAAGCCGGGTAAAGAAATCCATGTGTCTTGGTAAAAAATCTTAACAAAGCAAAGCCCATGCGACTCTCATGCTTGACCTTTGTCTTAAAGTGACCTTGACCTTCAGGTGACCTTGAAGGAGAAGGTCTAACAACTGAAGCTGGCAAGGACATTGTACACTATTAGAACTGGTTTACAGATTTGTCCTACCAAATTACACATGACCTTTGGCCAAGGTCAAGATCATCAAAGGTCACACATCACAAGGCTATCAATTCAAGACATAGGAAGCATAAACATACTTATTGGCACTTTCTACAAAGAGACATTGTCACTTTTAGTGATTCAATTGCCCGTTTCAGTCACATTTCATAAGGGGCAAAGTGACCTTGACACTGACGACATGTGACCAGATGTGGCTCACTATGAAACTCTAACAAACGCCCCACTCAGTGTTTAAGTTTGTAAGAGATATCGTCCATAGTAAAGTTAAGGGGCAAGCTCACATCAAAATATGTCTACAATTCAACTTTGAAGGACTCCTGTGACCTTGACATTGAAGCGAGGTCAACCAAAATGGTATCAAAAGATAAGGCTTTCTTTTTCTTGTATACCATACAAAACTAAGCCCGCTGTTTTTAATTTGTTTTCCAGAAAACTGGCACAATGTGAAATTTTGCAGTTTTTAGACCACATTCATTCTCCCTGTGACCTTGACCTTAAGGTAAGGTCAAGGTTCTCAAGTATCTTTTTTGAGCTCTTGGGGTCATACAACATTTTGCAACATTTGGTGTTTCTTCACTTCATAGCGTTCGAGAAAAATCCAAAGGTAATGATTTGTACAGACAGATGAAGACGGGCAACGGACAACGGCTGTACG
Source organism: Littorina saxatilis (assembly GCF_037325665.1). Lineage (NCBI taxonomy): Eukaryota > Metazoa > Mollusca > Gastropoda > Littorinimorpha > Littorinidae > Littorina > Littorina saxatilis. The sequence continues at coordinate 28,355,566 of NC_090258.1, forward strand.
ACCAGGGTGAGTATGTACGCTCACTTTTGCTACACATTGCTATTATCCGTTGTTCACAAAACATTCCTATATAATGTTTGGAAACAATGGTAGGGATAAAAATCAACCGTTTCCAAATGTGCTAAAAAATCAAAAAGACGCGTTCTATAACGGTCAAACGGTCCCTTAACAGACTTGGGCGGGGTCGTCTGACGGTTGGCAGACAGCACAAACACCCTGTGACTGCTCGCAAGGAAAAAATAAATCTGGATGGCAGTATGGCTACAACTACGTCGTTTAGTGTAACCATAACCCCTGAATGTATGAACAGCAGAAAAGGCTGTCTTTGACGTCACTGTATAATAAGAAGCACAAAAGGGATTTTTTGGAACTTTCTCTTGGTTGGAGACAAACATGTCCGCAATGCATTCGTGCATCAAGCTATCCATGCAGTCGTTTATTGTTGATTCTTTAGCTCCTCTATGGCAGGGGGGTTTTCACTTTGTTTTCCTTCAATTTCACTATGGGAGTTGTTCTTAAACATACGTTTGTTAAGAAAATTTTGGCTGATTGTAAAACAGCTGTAATATACGGCAGTCCAGGTTGTCCTTCAACTGTAAAAATGAAATAATGCTCTTTAAAGTATCATTTACAACAGTGGTGGCTGTTTTCACAAGTATGCTACAAAAAACACGACAATACATAATACATAAGGAAAAGCCCTATGTTTGGTCAGTTGGTGAGATAGGTAAATGTTATTTTTGTGTGACAGTTCTGATGGTTTTCAAAGGGCTAATTCTTTGCTTTTCGACATATGCCCAACTGAAAACGCTTTAGCAACTCATGTGCACATGACAACCATCTAAATAGACTACATGTTCGCAGAAAACACAATACTGATTATAGAGGGAAAAATAACGGCTCTTTTTAAAAGCACGTTTAGTAGTGAAGTACTTTTAGGAATGTTTGGAATTTTTTACCAGCAGACACCCTTTCACTGCTGAGTGTCTTAGTATTGTAAGATGTGTGATATGAGTTTTGGTTTAAAGGTGCCTTTGGTTTGAACACCCCCACCCCTACGAGGGAGAAATACAAAGAAATAGAAGGAAATTGAGCCTATTTGGAACCAGACTTTAGTATGTTCCCATGGGGGGATTCACGGTGCGAATGACACTGCGTCAGCTTGTTCATTTATCTTTAGTATTTTCTTCAACTTTAACTTTTAGGACCATGTATGAGGTTGTGGCAAGCTAAATACACAACACGACGACGTCTCGGAAAAATAGTAAGGATTATATAGGGAAAAACAATAGTGTCAGGTAAAGTCCGTTTTGAAGGTGTTAGTGGTTGGGGATTTTGAAAAGCATCAGACATCAGGCAGATACAATCCTTTCTGCGTGTTCTGGTGCAGAAAGAGTTTTCAGTTTAAACATTGGGGTGACCAGTAGATACCATTTTACAACCATAGCCCCAAACGACATTTACAGAGCCCAAAGAAGGATTAGGGTCAATTTCAAAGCCATTTTTCCGTATGAAGCGCCAACTTTATATGAAAATGTGTTCAATAAACATCAAAGGACTGATGTTGAACTTTCTGATAAGGGACATTTTAAACCTAGTCATTGTCACTTCAACGTTCCCTTCACTAAAGTGGCCAAGATGCCTGGATAAATAGGGGTGGTGGTGAAGAGGGAGGTGAAGTCGGCGAAGACAGAGTGGTAAAGGACTGTGACGGTGATGGTGGTGAGGAGGGAGGTGAAAAGGAGGACTGTGATGGTGATGGTGGTGAAGAGGGAGGTGATGACCGAGTGGTAAAGAACTGTGATGGTGATGGTGGTGATAAGAGAGGTGAAGACAGAGTGGTGAAGGACTGTGATGGTGATGGTGGTGATAAGAGAGGTGAAGACAGAGTGGTGAAGGATTGTGATGGTGGTGATAAGAGAGGTGAAGACAGAGTGGTGAAGGACTGTGATGGTGATGATGGTGATAAGAGAGGTGAACACAGAGCGGTAAAGGACTGTGATGGTGATGATGGTGATAAGAGAGGTGAACACATAGTGGTGAAGGACTGTGATGGTGATGATGGTGATAAGAGAGGTGAACACAGAGCGGTAAAGGACTGTGATGGTGATGATGGTGATAAGAGAGGTGAACACAGAGCGGTAAAGGACTGTGATGGTGATGATGGTGATAAGAGAGGTGAACACAGAGCGGTAAAGGACTGTGATGGTGATGATGGTGATAAGAGAGGTGAACACAGAGCGGTAAAGGACTGTGATGGTGATGATGGTGATAAGAGAGGTGAACACATAGTGGTGAAGGACTGTGATGGTGATGATGGTGATAAGAGAGGTGAAGACAGAGCGGTAAAGGACTGTGATGGTGGTGATAAGAGAGGTGAACACATTAGTGGTGAAGGACTGCGATGGTGATGATGGTGAAAAGAGAGGTGAAGACAGAGTGGTGAGGGACTGTGATGGTGATGATGGTGATAAGAGACGTGAAGACAGGACTGTGATGGTGGTAAAGAGGGAGGTGAAGACAGAGTGGTGAAGGACTGTGATGGTGATGATGGTGATATTAAGGTAAAGACAGAGTGAATGAATGTGATGGTGGTAAAGAGGGAGGTGAAGACAGAGTGAATGACTGTGGTGATGATGGTGGTGATGAGAGAGGTGAAGATAGAGTGAATGACTGTGGTGATGATGGTGGTGTTGAGAGGGGTGAAGATAGAGTGAATGACTGTGGTGATGATGGTGGTGATGAGAGAGGTGAAGATAGAGTGAATGACTGTGGTGGTGATGAGAGAGGCGAAGATAGAGTGAATGACTGTGGTGATGATGGTGGTGATGAGAGAGGTGAAGATAGAGTGAATGACTGTGGTGATGATGGTGGTGTTGAGAGAGGTGAAGACAGAGTGAATGACTGTGGTGATGATGGTGGTGATGAGAGGGGTGAAGATAGAGTGAATGACTGTGGTGATGATGGTGGTGATGAGAGAGGTGAAGATAGAGTGAATGACTGTGGGAGTGATGGTGGTGATGAGAGAGGTGAAGATAGAGTGAATGACTGTGGTGATGATGGTGGTGATGAGAGAGGTGAAGATAGAGTGAATGACTGTGGTAGTGATGGTGGTGATGAGAGAGGTGAAGATAGAGTAAATGACTGTGGTGATGATGGTGGTGATGAGAGAGGTGAAGACAGAGTGAATGACTGTGGTGGTGATGGTGGTGATGAGAGAGGTGAAGACAGAGTGAATGACTGTGGTGATGATGGTGGTGATGAGAGAGGTGAAGACAGAGTGAATGACTGTAGTGGTGATGGTGGTGATGAGAGAGGTGAAGACAGAGTGAATGACTGTGGTGGTGATGGTGGTGATGAGAGAGGTGAAGATAGAGTGAATGACTGTGGTGATGATGGTGGTAATGAGAGAGGTGCAGACAGAGTGAATCACTGTGTTGGTGATGGTGGTGATGAGAGAGGTGAAGACAGAGTGAATGACTGTGGTAGTGATGGTGGTGATGAGAGAGGTGAAGATAGAGTGAATGACTGTGGTGATAATGGTGGTGATGAGAGAGGTGAAGATAGAGTGAATGACTGTGGTGATGATGGTGGTGATGAGAGAGGTGAAGACAGAGTGAATGACTGTCCCGATGGTGGTGATGAGAGAGGTGAAGACAGAGTGAATGACTGTGGTGATGATGGTGGTGATGAGAGAGGTGAAGATAGAGTGAATGACTGTGGTGATGATGGTGGTGATGAGAGAGGTGAAGACAGAGTGAATGACTGTGGTGGTGATGGTGGTGATGAGAGAGGTGAAGACAGAGTGAATGACGGTGGTGGTGATGGTGGTGATGAGAGGGGTGAAGACAGAGTGAATGAGTGTGGTGGTGATGAGAGAGGTGAAGACAGAGTGAATGACTGTGGTGGTGATGGTGGTGTCGAGAGAGGTGAAGATAGAGTGAATGACTGTGGTGATGATGGTGGTGTTGAGAGGGGTGAAGATAGAGTGAATGACTGTGGTGATGATGGTGGTGATGAGAGAGGTGAAGATAGAGTGAATGACTGTTGTAGTAATGGTGGTGATGAGAGAGGTGAAGATAGAGTGAATGACTGTGGTGATAATGGTGGTGATGAGAGAGGTGAAGATAGAGTGAATGACTGTGGTGATGATGGTGGTGTTGAGAGGGGTGAAGACAGAGTGAATGACTGTGGTGATGATGGTGGTGTTGAGAGGGGTGAAGACAGAGTGAATGACTGTGGTGATGATGGTGGTGATGAGAGAGGTGAAGATAGAGTGAATGACTGTGGTGATGATGGTGGTGATGAGAGAGGTGAAGATAGAGTGAATGACTGTGGTGATGATGGTGGTGTTGAGAGAGGTGAAGATAGAGTGAATGACTGTGGTGATGATGGTGGTGATGAGAGAGGTGAAGATAGAGTGAATGACTGTGATGGTGATGGTAGTGATGAGAGAGGTGAAGACAGAGTGAATGACTGTGGTGATGATGGTGGTGATGAGAGGGGTGAAGATAGAGTGAATGACTGTGGTGATGATGGTGGTGATGAGAGAGGTGAAGATAGAGTGAATGACTGTGGTGATGAGAGAGGTGAAGATAGAGTGAATGACTGTGGTGATGATGGTGGTGTTGAGAGAGGTGAAGACAGAGTGAATGACTGTGGTGATGATGGTGGTGATGAGAGGGGTGAAGATAGAGTGAATGACTGTGGTGATGATGGTGGTGATGAGAGAGGTGAAGATAGAGTGAATGACTGTGGTAGTGATGGTGGTGATGAGAGAGGTGAAGATAGAGTGAATGACTGTGGTGATGATGGTGGTGATGAGAGAGGTGAAGATAGAGTGAATGACTGTGGTGATGATGGTGGTGATGAGAGGGGTGAAGATAGAGTGAATGACTGTGGTGATGATGGTGGTGTTGAGAGAGGTGAAGACAGAGTGAATGACTGTGGTGATGATGGTGGTGATGAGAGAGGTGAAGACAGAGTGAATGACTGTGGTAGTGATGGTGGTGATGAGAGAGGTGAAGATAGAGTGAATGACTGTGGTGATGATGGTGGTGATGAGAGAGGTGAAGATAGAGTGAATGACTGTCGTGATGATGGTTGTGATGAGAGAGGTGAAGATAGAGTGAATGACTGTTGTGATGATGGTGGTGATGAGAGAGGTGAAGACAGAGTGAATGACTGTGGTGGTGATGGTGGTGATGAGAGAGGTGAAGACAGAGTGAATGACTGTGGTGATGATGGTGGTGATGAGAGAGGTGAAGATAGAGTGAATGACTGTGGTGATGATGGTGGTGATGAGAGAGGTGAAGACAGAGTGAATGACTGTGGTGGTGATGGTGGTGATGAGAGAGGTGAAGACAGAGTGAATGACTGTGGTGGTGATGGTGGTGATGAGAGAGGTGAAGATAGAGTGAATGACTGTGGTGATGATGGTGGTGATGAGAGAGGTGAAGATAGAGTGAATGACTGTGATGGTGATGGTGGTGATGAGAGAGGTGAAGACAGAGTGAATGACTGTGGTGATGATGGTGGTGATGAGAGAGGTGAAGACAGAGTGAATGACTGTGGTGGTGATGGTGGTGATGAGAGGGGTGAAGACAGAGTGAATGGGGGTGGTGGTGATGGTGGTGATGAGAGAGGTGAAGATTGAGGGAATGACTGTGGTGATGATGGTGGTGATGAGAGAGGTGAAGATAGACTCTAGAGTGAATGACTGTGGTGGTGATGGTGGTGTTGAGAGAGGTGAAGATAGAGGGAATGACTGTGGTGGTGACGGTGGTGATGAGAGAGGTGAAGACAGAGTGAATGACTGTGGTGGTGAGGGTGGTGTTGAGAGAGGTGAAAATAGAGTGAATGACTGTGGTGATGAAGATAGATTGAGTGACTGGGGTGATGATGGTGGTAAAGAGGGAGGTGAAGACAGAGTGCATGGTGAAGGTCTGTGGTGATACTGATGATGTTGATGTCGTTGTTGTGTATGCAAATGTTTCTGATGTTCATATTTTGCATGATTCTCTGGATGTTGGCAATGCGCATGAAATGGATAATGTTGTTGTAATGTCAGATGTTGATGTTCCTTTTGACTCGTTAGATGTTGAGAATGTACGTAACAAATCTACTGTTGAAATAGATGTATACAATGTTAATAGTGAGATTGGAGATTCCTTTAGTACTGAATATAGTATTGAGGATAATCCTGATATACTCTCCTGCTTAGCGCTTAATGTCTGTGGAATCACTTCAAAGCTAAAATTTCCCGAATTTCTAAAATGTATTGCCAAATATGACATTATTTGTTTTAGTGAGAGCAAACTTGATGATGTTGATGAGATTAACATTCCAGGATACATAGCATTCTATAAGAATAGAGGAAAATTTCGCAGAAAATCAGGTGGTGTATTAGTTTTAGTACGGGAAGTGTTTGCTAATAATATAACTATTTTTGAAGAAAAAAAGCTGTCACATAAGATAAAAGAAGAGATGAAAATATGGTATAGATTTTTGGATGTAGAAATGTGTGAGAATGCGCTATTTTTTTAAGTTAGATAAGAAAATACTTGGCCGTGACACCCTTTTCTGTGCTTTATATATTCCTCCAGAAGGATCACCTTACCATAATAAAGATGTTTATGCTGAATTAGAAGAGGTGTACATGCAGGTTGGGGTACATAATGATTATGTTTGTCTTTTAGGAGACTTAAATTCCCGCACTGGTCTTCTGAGTGAAATGTTATTTGAAGATGATCAGCATTCAGAAGGTTTTGTTGATAATGACTTGTTTGACTCTGATGAGGTTGGTACTCTAATAGGTGAGCGGGCATCACAGGATAATCAGGGTTCCTGCAGGGCAGAGCTGATACAATTCAATGAGTTTTCAAGGACATTTCCAGGACCAAATAAATGCTTTTCAAGGACATGATTTTCCCCAAATTTTCTCCGCGTCTGCAAACTATTAGTCATTCCGTAGTTGTTTTCCTTGCCAACTTCCGCGAAGGGAAGCAACTACGGATGACTAGTTATAGTTAGTTCGTCTGTTTTCGTTTTCACTCGATCTTTTATTCTCCCAAAATGTGTGTACTGTATTTGACGAAAAAAAGGGGGTTGCATTTCTTTTTTTTAAATAAGACAAGCTGCTGACGAAATGTATAGGCAACAATTTGGAAAAATCAAGTACTTTTCAATGACTATTTAACAAATCTCTATTTTCAAGCACTTTTCAAGGCCTGGAAAAGGTTTTCCAATTTTCAAGGAGTTTTCCAGGGTTCAAGGACTCTGTACGAACCCTGGATAATAATACTAATAATCTTGGTTTTAAATTGATTGATTTTTGTAAAATGACTGGCTTAGTTATTGCAAATGGTAGAGTTGGCGATGATACAGGGGTTGGTAAATGCACATGTAAGGATAAGAGCGTTGTTGATTATTGCATCCTGTCAAAAGATTTGTTCTCGAAAGTTACATATTTTTCTGTGATGGAATTTTGTGAAATGTATTCTGACGTACACTGTCCTATTGTTTTGCATTTACTAAAACATAATGAAGTACGCGCTAATGATTGCCTTGCAGACGATGTGGAAAAACCAAAAATGAAGATTTGCTGTCTAAAAGTAGAGAAAAGGATAACAAGTATACAAAACCAAAATGGGATAATAACAATGGGACCAAGTTAGCTTTTGTAGTTAATCTGAATGAGGATGATATTTACACTGTTGAAACTAAATTACAAAATATGCCAGCTACAAGTGAGAGTACGACAACAGATGACGTTGATAGTGTTACTAATAAGATTTGTGATATTTTAAATTGTTCTGCTGAGAAAATCGGTGTAATTAAAGAACAAAAGTTTATGAAAAAGCCACGTTTAAAGAAATTCAAGCTGCAACAACCATGGTTTAGTGCAATTTGCAAAGAGAAAGGAAAATTTTTTGTACGTGCGAAAAATAAAGCAAGACGCTTTAAAAATGTGTTCAATGATAATGAAAAAAAAAGTGCTTATAAAGAATACAAAAAGACAATAAAAAAAGGAATGCAAGTTGTATCATAATGAGTTCGTTAAGACTTTGAGAAAGTTAAGAAGTACTGACCCGAAAGCATACTGGAATCTTCTAAATAAAAATAAAAATAAAAAAAATAATTCCAAAACTAACTATCCAACTTGTTCGGAGTTTTTCGAACATTTCACTAAACTACAAGAGTGTGATGAAAATGAAATGGATGACAGTAATGAACCTTTAAATGAAGCAAGTAATGAATTTCTAAATGCGCCTTATACAAAGGAGGAAGTTATCAAATGTATAGACAAGCTGAAAAACAATAAGGCATGCGGTCAGGATAAAATAATTAATGAGTATTTAAAAGCGTCACATGATCGAATGATTGATATTTATGTATTGTTGTTTAATGTTGTTTTGCAGTCAGGAAAGGTTCCAACACAATGGGCTGTAGGTGAAATTATTCCATTGTACAAAAATAAAGGCTCCCAAGCTGACCCCACAAATTATAGAGGAATTACTATACTTAGTTGCTTCGGAAAACTTTTCAGTGCAAATTTAAATGCTAGGTTATCAAACTTTTTGGAGAGTAATAATAAATTAGGTCAAGAACAAACAGGTTTCCGCACAGGTTTTTCAACACTAGACCATGTTTTTACTTTGCATTGTATATTACATTTTTTTTCAACAAAAAGAAGCGACTGTTTTGTGCATTTGTAGACTATGAAAAAGCGTTTGATAAAGTTCGCCGTGCATTTTTATGGGAGAAATTAGTTAGTTCTGATGTTAATGGGAAGTTTTTAAAAACTGTAAGAAATATGTACGAAAATGCCAAGTCTTGCGTTAAAGTTAATAGTGGGTGTTCGGGATATTTTCCCAGTTTGTGTGGAGTTAGACAAGGGGAAAACCTGTCACCGCTGTTTTTTGCTCTATTCTTAAATGATCTAAAGCCTTTTCTGTTGGAAAACAATAATGGTCTACAATCTATGTCAAGAGAGGCTATTGTGGTTGGAATGGATGATACTGATGTAAATGCTTTGTTTCAAATGTTTTTATTTCTGTATGTGGATGATACTGTGATCTGCTCAGAGTCAGAAAAAAACCTGCAAGAATGTTTAAACAAAATGCACGAATACTGTTTAAAATGGCGTCTAAATATTAATGTAAACAAAACGAAAGTTATAGTTTTTTCCAGAGGTAAAATTAGAAATAAACCATTGTTTACGTATAATGGCAATTTAATCGAAGTAGTGTTTGATGTAATGTACTTGGGCATTAAGATTAATTATAATAATACATTTTCAGTCGCACAGAAGAATCTATATGATCGTGCCTCAAGGGCATATGTTTGTTCTTTTGCGTACTTGTAGACAATTGTCACTGCCTGTTCGATAAAATGATTGCTCCAATTTTACTGTACGGATGTGAGGTATGGGGTTTTGGTTCCTGTGAACTTGCTACTAAACTGCAATTGCGTTTTTATAAAATTGTTTTTAAACTAAAAAAAATCAACTCTAAATGCTATGATATTTGGTGAACTTGGAAGATATCCACTAGATGTTAATATGAAATGTAGAATGCTTTGCTATTGGTATAAACTGATTAGTCCTATTCATAAAAATAAATTTTCAAGTATTGTGTATCGCTTTACTTATAAATTGTATATTAACAAGATGATTGAATCTAATTATTTATGTTTTATTGAAAAAACCTTAAATGAAATTGGTCTCTCTGGCCTTTGGACTTTTCAAGAAAATGTTCAATACTCAAGCACATGGTTTAAACAGAAAGTAAAAAGAAGCTTGTATGACCAGTATATCCATAAATGGTTTACAGAAATTGGAACAAAAAATATGTTTTGGAATTATCGAATGTTTAAAGATACTTTTGCATGCGAAGACTATGTCACACACCTGCCATATCAGCAATGTGTTTCAATGATGACATTTAGAACATTAAACAACAATTTGCCTGTACAGAAAGAACGTTATCTTAACATCCCGAGATCAGAAAGAACTTGCACCAAATGTGTATCACAAGACATAGTCATAGGTGATGAATTCCATAATTTATTTGTCTGTGATTTGTTCAAAGAAGAAAGAGCTGAGTTGTTACCACCTTACTATTGGAAAAAACCTAATGCACTTAAATGTAAAAAGTTGTTTGCTACTAAGAAAAAGAAATTGCTAAAGAATATTTTGGACTTTATTAATAGAATTTGTAACAGCTTTTCATAATTTTTATTTTTTTTTTATTTTTTATTTACTATATTAGCATGTATTGATTGTATTTATTGTTCAAAATGCCCCCATGGGTTATGGACCAATAAAACTTGAACTTGAACTTGAAAGTACAGTATAATAGACTTGACCCACAAGTCAGCAGCGAATGTGATAAACGGGTTATCTCCCCTGAAAAGCGAAGCAAGCTTCGAAGATGGCGACAATGGAAAAGAGAAGAACTGTGAGCGAACTGCGAAAGGTGTGTGTGGGTGTGTGTGTGTGATGTGTGTCAGTGTGTGTGTATATATGCGCGTGCTGTGTGTGATGTGTGTCAGTGTGTGTGTATGCGCGTGCTGTGTGTGTGTGTGGCTGTGCTTGCGTGAGCTTGTGTGTGTGTGTGTGTGAGAGAGAGAGAGCGATAGTGAGAGTAGGGTATGGTTGTTGGTGAAAGTTGAGTTGGACGCTGGGGTTGGGCGGGTGTGTGTGTCAGAGGGGTGTGTGTGTGGGGGGGGGGGGTGGACTGCGTGTGTGTGTTTATTTGTGTGTGTGAGGGTTGTGTGTGTGTGGGGGAGGTTGACTGCGTGTGTGGGTTTATTTGTGTGTGTGAGGGTTGTGTGTGTGTGTGTGTGTGGGACTGCGTGTGTGTGTTTATTTGTGTGTGGTGTGTGTGTGCCTTTCGCCTTGTATTGAGGAAATTAAACTGCGTTTGCGTATTATGTGTGTGTTTGCAAGCGTGCGTGTATGTTAGGCATATCTCAGTAGGTGTGTGTATGTGCGCGTACGTGCAATGTGTGTGCGTGCGCGTTTGTGTATGTATGTATGTATGTGTGTGTGTGTGTGTGTGTGTGTGAGAGAGAGAGCGATAGTGAGAGTAGGGTATGGTTGGTGAAAGTTGAGTTGGACGCTGGGGTTGGGCGGGTGTGTGTGTCAGAGAGGGTTGTGTGTGTGGGGGGGGGGGGGTGGACTGCGTGTGTGTGTTTATTTGTGTGTGAGGGTTGTGTGTGTGTGTGGGGGGTTGACTGCGTGTGTGGGTTTATTTGTGTGTGTGAGGGTTGTGTGTGTGTGTGTGTGTGGGACTGCGTGTGTGTGTTTATTTGTGTGTGGTGTGTGTGTGCCTTTCGCCTTGTATTGAGGAAATTAAACAGCGTTTGCGTATTATGTGTGTGTTTGCAAGCGTGCGTGTATGTTAGGCATATCTCAGTAGGTGTGTGTATGTGCGCGTACGTCAGTGCAATGTGTGTGCGTGCGCGCGTGTGTTTCAGTGTGTATGTATGTATGTGTGTGTGTGTGTGTGTGTGTGTGTGTGTGTGTGTGTGTGTGTGTGTGTGTGTGTGTGTGAGAGATAAACAAACTATCAAGAACAAAACAAAACTGAACAAACGAAATGTTTTCCCCCCAACTCTGATTATTGCTTGTTTTGGAGACGACTGTGATTTTGACTTTTTGAGTAAGCCTACACGAACACACAAGCTCAATACAGCCGGCAACAAGTTCGCCGGTCGGGGCAGTGAAATACTATTTCAAATAGATCTATTTCACTAAGAATGTCAATGGATATAGGGCAACATACTTGTTTTTTAAATCAGTGATTGATTAGATCGTCATATTTTTGTGACACTGAGACCAAACCATCAAAAAATTAGCAATAGGCCTTGAATCAAAGTCGTGCGAGATCTGACCTTGCTGCAAATGTACGTGTACGACTTGATTGTGTTGACGTTCAACTGGTAAGCTGGGCGATTGCAGGCTTTTATCCAGCGAAGGCAGCGATCTAGATGGTACAGATGCTTTCCCGGTTTCACAAATGGGATGAATTTCACGCCAACACAGCGTTCAGGATACCTATCATCCGTTTTACATTGTCCCCAAGCACAGCGCTTGTTAGCAGCATTTGTGTGTGTTTGCTTCCTAAAACAAGGGAAGTAACTCCCAGAGTCTCGATATGTGGATATGGTTAATTGGCAGAATACTCTTTTTAATACTCAACTCTCGGCAGCTGAAATTGCATCATTGCTTACATATTCAACTTTTTATACTCTATCTTGTTTATGCAGCGACAAAATGCAAAGGGTCGCTTTGTTCCGGTAAATATCATTTTGTCAGAACAAAATGTACGATATAGAGTTTTATTCCCCCCTCTGCTTCTTTACCTCTGTAAACTTGTAGAGCTAGTTATTTTTCGATAATGACCCAGCAACCAAACAAATAACGAGCCAGCAACAGCCTGAATCCTCGATAGTGCAATGGGTTGAGAAGCTGTTCTGTTTTGGTACTACTTTTGCGACTGAAAAGTTCCGAACGCTCTATACGTACGAAATATACATCTCTGGAGCACACAATACAAAACATACCGCATTTAAATTAACAACTATGTACAGGCCTGAACACATGAATCTCCATATAAAATCCATGAGTTAGGTTGTTTTCTGAATCTAGATCTGCCGTGCACACACCGTTCATCACAAGCAAATTCCCAAGGCAAGTAACTCATACTCTTGCCGACAAGAGTAGTTCCCCTTCTTTTAACGCAGTTTCTTCGACAACACTGACTGCAATCCGACGGTCAGTTTTCAACAATATTTCATTTTATAAACAGATCACACGCAACCAAATGCACACATCTCATCAATTTAAACAACATAAAGCGGTTTCATACACTATTTTCCCCAGAAAACTGAACTTCATACAGTAATTAACGTTGGAACACGGGTGCAAAAGTTCGTCTGCTAGTCCCATTTGACGAAAGAACATTATCCTAAACGATACTAAAACATAAACAGAACACACAATATCTGCCTTTACCGCCACAGCAGAATAACAGCATATCTGTGTACTTGATTTTAGTCTAAAACAGGGAAACTGACAAGAAGTGTTAACAGAATGGAATGATTTGCACGGAACTATACAACCGCGCATTAATCGATCGCCTGCGCAGGTTGACTGGTTGAGTGTTTCGGATTCGATCAAACTTTCGCACAAAAACTCCTGTTTTCTTTGAATAACTGAAGAAAGGAGGAATAAAGAGGTTACACACCTCGTCTCAGTGATTATTAAAAATAATGGTCTCAGTTCGCGGTCATGAAAAAGCTCGCTGAAGCTCGCATTTTTCATGATCCGCCAACTTCGACCATTATTTTTAATAATCACTGAGACTCGGCATGTAACCTCTACTTCTTGCGCAGTATCGTTTAATATCCCATGACCTCCATTCTTTGTCTCTGTAAATGTACTCTAGGTATATTTCTTGTATTTCCATTGTTCTCTTGTTACATAGATCTATGATGTAACTATTGCATTCTTACAACACATAAAATAGTGGATAAATAAGCGTGCACGAAATACATCATAGCTGGCTCTACTTTCTGTCGTCCTTGACATTCCAAAGTGCACATATGTACCTGTCGACCGGATGTGCAACAGGTTACCACGCTTTTGAGAACTTGCGCGAGATTCGTTCAGTGCTATTGCTGAGTTTTAGTCTCGACTTGCCGAGACTATTATCACAGCGTCATAGATTTCATGACGTCTGTCGTCCATCGCGTCATATTATGGGGACGTAACCTGTTATGTTTCCCTGTATTCGCTGTTCTATTTCTCTCTTGTGATCAACATGACAAGCCATAATGTGTTTGAGTGTGTGTGCTCGTGCTCTCAACTAAAACAGAAGTAAAACTAGCAATCGTTAAAAACCCAGTCCGTCCGACCAGCACTGCTATGTTCAGGCTATGCTCATGTAAAGTTACAGCGTGCCCGGTACACACGCCCTTATCGGTACATCATCGACTACCATTGTTCTCTGGACAAGCTGTTTAATGCATTTTGCAAGTATTTCTAGCTCTTCTGCGGTGCAGTAGGCCCTATAGACGATGAAGGTGTCCAAGATCTCAGGAGATGCGTGTGTAACCACTAGGTATTCAGTCAAATCCGTGTAAGAGGCTTTCAACTAACGGGGACAACCAAGCCACCATTATGCACCGACTTGACATAGATCAACAGACGTGCCTTTAGAATATAAGGTATGTGCAGAGGTGCCTCATATGAACAGACAACTAAAGCGTGATGTTTCCGTCACACTTTGTCTTTTAGATCTTCATGGGATATAGAGGCTCGTGAGTCCCTTGATATTCATCCGCTGGGTCTTGACTGAAATACAAGCCATATAAAAAAAACACTCGTGTTGTAACCTCTATATATAGCTATTATGATAAACACGTGGGGGAATTCTGAGGCTGTAATTGGATGGTCTCACACATCAGGGCCCTCTTCCGATCATCAAAGGATATCGCTACGGAAGTTGGTAATTTTTTGCCGATATTAAAAAGGATATCGGCAATAACAAAGACGCGTGGTTTCCGGTTTCTTAAACAGGAATAAAGTACACGCATACCTCACCAGGTTTGTTTCTGTGACTTGTCGACAGACGATGCCATTTGCTTTGTGTGTGTTTTTGTTGTTGCTTACTGTACATGACATACATTACGTGTAAAATCTGACACACAAACGTCCATATCAACGTCTTTAGAAGTTTCATCCTTGTCCGGAAAACGATATTTACAATGAAAATCTCGACCGGGACCCTTAATGTGTTTGAGCGAAAACAAATTACAAATACCAAATTATGCATGCATGACTCGAAGTACAAACAAAGGGGTGAAACACTTCTGTGACCCCACCTAGGTTAAGTGCAATGGAGTGCAAAGAACGTTTGATGTTTGAATGATGATGCAGTGCAGATTATGTTAATATTCAGGCACAGAAAAGCAAAGTAACCAGATGTATGTTGTTTGATAAACGTACTGCATAGGTTGACAGGGTTGCAGCTTGCTCAATAACGGCTAAATTTCCCAAATTCGAATTTATTGATCTTATGGGGAGTGTACTAAGGCTTATAGGAGGGGGAGCGTACTGAGCACAGAGACAGAATCTCGGGGAAGCGTATCAAATGCAAGTCAAAACAGTGATTTACTTTACGAACGACTCTTCAGTGCTGTTATGGTTGGTAAACAAATTTAGCCTATCGAAAGACAATTGAACACAGAATGAATGTATACTAACTGTGCAACCACATGAAGCTTCGTTTGTCCATATTTTATGTTTCAAGTGGAATATTCGTCGGAAAACGCAACTTTGATGCACAACAATCGCAATTGCAATTGCTCTTCAATCGGACGTAAAGTTGACATTATAAAACATTTAGGGCTTAGATATATCCTTCGATAAGAATATGCGACTAAAAAGTAAAAATCCTAACTTTGTTAAGATACCTTTTATTTGATTTTTCATAGACATACCGGCTGAGGCACGCATCGCAGCGACGAACAGGATGTTACTTTGTTAGGGGGAGCGTAATAAGAATATTTGGATCGACGGCGTGTAATATAGCTATTCTGATGGACACGTTGGGGAATTCGGGGGCAGTGATTGGATGGTCTCACACATCCCTTTTCCGATCATCAAAGCATAACGCTACGGAAGTTGGCCATTTTTGCAGATATCCAAAAGCATATCGGCAATAACAAAGACGCATGGTTCCGGTTTCTTCCACGTGTATAAAGTACACGCATACCTCGCCAGGTTTGTTTCTGTGACTTGTCGACAGACGATGCCATTTGCTTTGTGTGTGTTTTTGTTGTTGCTTACTGTACATGACATACATTACGTGTAAAATCTACTTCTTTAATAGGCAACAGACCTTGCAAAGTTCAAGAAGCTGCAATCTGAAGCGACCTATCTCTGAATCTAGCAGACAATGTTTAACACAAAATCAGCAAACTCTCCTGTCACATAGAATGTCCATTGTATAGTGCAATGTTGAAATGTTACCGGTCTGAAACATTTAGTCATTTCTTCTGAGACAATTCTTGTTCTCTTATCATCTACAGATTTACCGCAGTCTTCACCACGCGAATTCCCAACAGATGTCAGACTTTCGAACATACAATCTACGTAGGCAAGCATGATACGTCATGACGTCATATGATTCCTAGCATATTAACGTAATGCTAAACATCCGCTTATCTCGAGTTTTCTCCGTAATACATGTCGGTGTGTTTTTCAATGTTCGGTTATTTCCGTGGCTTCATGCGGAAAGGGAACCGTCGTCTGCAATCAACGACATGGACCATTCTGGTAGTTGTTGCTGACAAAAACATGATTTTAACACAGAATTTAATGTCAGAATAGCTATATAAACGCTAGTGTTTTCAGCGTAGCAATAGGGTCCGATATTCAGACTCGAACAAGTATAATACGACTCGTCTTCGACTCGTCGGCATTATACTTGTCTCGTCTAAATATCGGGCCCTATTGCTACGCTGAAAACACAATAGCTGTTACTCGTGTTATCTCTTCTAAGAAATTGTTATGTCATGACAACCAAAATATGATTTGAAGAACTCATTCTGGCAAACTTCTAACAGATACCTAAATTAATATTGCATGATTTCACATAACTTACAAGGGCGTATCTGTAACGCTTGTGACCAACTTGCACGTGGGGTTCCAAAGGAACAGCTACTGGATCGGATCCCAGCTTGATCAACTTCAAATCACTGGTGTATGTTCCATAGGCCACCAACTTCGACACATCTGTTTGGAAAATAATGGCGCTCATTGAAAGATTCTTCTATATTTTTTTTAACAAAAAAGGGATCACCGACAAACAACTTCGTGAGGCAAACAGGACAGTGTTGTGCGTTTAAAATACAAACCTAGCCTCAAAATGTTCCGCCCAATGTATAAGTTTGCAACATGCCTAGTGTTTAACGGTTTTGCGGGTTTGTTTTGCAGTGTAGTATTTTTTTTAACATTTATTCTATTTTGATTTAAAGTTTTCACATGGACTAGGAATCGGTACGATGTGATGGTGTGTGTGTGTGTGTGTGTGTGTGTGTGTGTGTGTGTGTGTGTGTGTGTGTGTGTGTGTGTACCCACGTTTCCACAGGTTTGGTTGCCTAAATCACCATAAGGCAATCATCCACACGTGGATGGCAACCTAAACTCTGGATGGCAACCTAATTGTGTGGATGGTCGCTTCATTTAACACCGTTAAATTGACTTTTTTGACGGAAAGAATGTCATAACAATGTTCAAAATGACATTCTTTCCGTCCTCTATAGGCGACGAAATAGGTCAAATTTTGTGCATTTTTTAGTGCAAAATTCTTCGATGCCGGAGCGAGTACTGCACCCAGTGCTGTTGTAGTGCAAGTGCACTAGAAAGGCACTACACCCAGTGCCGCCTCTTAGGTAACCATCCACACTTTAGGTACGTGTGTGTCTGTGTGTGCGTGCATGAGTCTGTACTCGTGTGTGTGTGTGTGTGTGTGTGTGTGTGTGCGTGCGTGTGTGCGTGTGTGTGTGTGTGTGTGTGTGTGTGTGTGTGTGTGTGTATGTGTGTGTGTGTGTGTGAGGAGAAAGCTACTTGAAGGTTGTTATGAAATTTCACATGTGCATTCTTCGAGACGATATTTCCTTAGTGTTCATTTTTTCTTTTGAAAGAAGCAAGCACACTAAAAGAAAAGGAAGCGAAGGGGGAGAGGTTGTAGAACTAGATTTTGAAAGGACTCGTCAGAGACAGCCTGCTGGGTATATCAAACCTTTTCGGAGCCGATTACAACACTGTTCGTAAAGAAAAAAGATTCCCACCTATTTTCAAATAGGGCTGAACTTGAAAAGGTGCATTTTGTTATCTTGTCAAGGTCTCATCGGGTAGTCTCTCGGCAAGAAATGGAGAAGAATTATTAGACTCCTATGCAAAAGTGAAAGCACATTTTTGTGGTAGACTTCCTGTAGTGAAGAGAATCTTTGTTTGATTCCCCTGTGCCGTGAGAATCGTTCCTTTCCGATCAGCGTTGCAATCGGCTCCGAAAGGGTTTGATGTGGGCCTACCCAGTAGACTGCCCGTGAAGAGATCTTTTTCGATCTATGTATACACCCCCTTCTTCTTCTTCCTTTTCTTCTAGTGCGCTTGCATCTTTCAAATCACCACGTTGGTGTGTAAGAATCAAAGACAGAGTAACCGATGATCTCTTTGCTCATGACGTAATTCTTCAACATTCTTGCTTTTGACGTAAATCTATTTTTAATTTCTCTTCGAAGTTACCAAGCAGTAAAAGTGCACAATTTTGCATTTTTAGCGGTGCTCTCATTCTTCTCTGAAAATGTGCTCAGAATTAATCAAAATTGGTTCATGAAAATAAGGACTTTTGATGCATGCTTCGCCGAGCCCAGATCTACCTGTCTTGGTGTTAAGGTTTCGGATAGCCAGGTTATAGTAGTCTCGACAATTTGTTTATCCAAGGTTTTCATTGTCAATGTTTTACTTTACAGATTGACTAAATGTTTTGGGCTCACTTGACACGACTGGTTTTGAATCCAGGGGGGTGCAGAGGTAATTTTGGCAGCAATGCAACCTTCAAATATACTGGAGGTCAAATATACTGTTACCAGCTTAAGTTTTCTGAAACATTCCAGTACATGACCTTTAGTTTTCATTAATGACCAAAACTCGACATATTTCAATCTTTAGTTCTGACCAGGGTTCACTGCATTCGTTGGTGTTTGGAGGTCATTCTCATTAACGCTTTTTTACATTTAGTCAAGTTTTGACTAAATGTTTTAACATAGAGGGAGAATCGAGACGAGGGTCGTGGTGTATGTGTGTGTGTGTGTGTGTGTGTGTGTGTGTGTGTGTGTGTGTGTGTGTGTGTGTCTGTCTGTCTGTCTGTCTGTCTGTCTGTGCGTATGTGTGTGTAGAGCGATTCAGAGTAAACTACTGGACCGATCTTTATGAAATTTCATGAGAGTTCCTGGGTATGATATCCCCAGACGTTTTTTTTTCATTTTTTTTATTAATGTCTTTGATGACGTCATATCCGGCTTTTTGTAAAAGTTGAGGCGGCACTGTCACACCCTCATTTTTCAATCAAATTGATTGAAATTTTGGCCAAGCATTCTTCGAAAAAGGCCGGACTTTCGTATTGCATTCCAGCTTGGAGGCTTAATAATGAATTAATGACTTTTGTGAAGGAAATCACGAATAACACTAACAGGCAAAGTTTGACAGTGATATCCTCCACGCTTTTAGAGCGCTAACCAGAGATATAGTGTGACATAGCAAAGTGTGTTACACGCACTGTGAGTTCAGCTCACTGACCGAGAATAGTTGATGTTGTAAATCGCAACTAGGGTATTGTTACACTTTACCACTGTCCTTGGACATTAAGGGGTTGTCCAAGTAATTGGCCGGGAGGGAGGAAGCCCGGATAGATGCCAGGGGCGGACGAGGCCCCCCGAAAAAAAAATGGAAAGCTGATTCTATGTTCATTTCTAAGTTCAAATGGCACCAGATGGCACCATTTTGCTTCTTTGGGCCAAACATTTTTCCGGGGGGGCATGCCCCCGGACCCCCCTAGCAAATTCGGGCGCTTCGCGCCCATCACATTCACTTTCGATTCAAAGTGCCCCCCCCCCCCCCTTACAAAGCACCTGATCCGCCCCTGGATGCGACAGGAAAGCACTTAACAGGTAAATGGAATAAACATTCGAATATCGCTAGAGTGTTTATTGCATAAGTTGAATCGATTAACACTGTAAACTGTAAACATAGCAGACAGATATCTAAGACAAGATGTCCGCTATTTATGTTGTGCAGTGCGTCGTATAACCGGTCTGAGAGGGAGATAGCGGCCAGATGACAAGTGTGAAGGATCTGAGAAGCCGCCGAAGTATCATAACTCTAGACCAGCATAGCTGAAATTCGACGGGATTTCGCGAAGTTATTGCAAGGTTATGGTTGTCCGTATAGTTGGACCATAGAGGTCACAGGGCGAAAGGAACTGAGTAGACCGAGGTCGCCAGTGGAAGGAATTAGTATTCAGATACATTTCCTAGTGAACGGCCATAGACGCTGTGTAATTCTGTGTTGTGAACAGAGTTAAAATATGTCTAAGATCTTAATTACGTAAGATATAATGAGTGTTTAGTAAGCAGAGCAGACGGTGATTTGAGTCTGCCGGAATATGAACTGTAACTGTTTTTTACATTTAGTCAAGTTTTGACTAAATGTTTTAACATAGAGGGGGAATCGAAACGAGGGTCGTGGTGTATGTGTGTGTGTGTGTGTGAATGTGTGTGTGTGTGTGTGTGTGTATGTGTGTGTGTGTGTGTGTGTGTGTGTGTGTGTGTGTGTGTGTGTGCGTGCGTGTAGAGCGATTCAGACCAAACTACTGGACCGATCTTTATGAAATTTTACATGAGAGTTCCGGGGAATGATATTC
Organism: Littorina saxatilis; assembly: GCF_037325665.1. Lineage (NCBI taxonomy): Eukaryota > Metazoa > Mollusca > Gastropoda > Littorinimorpha > Littorinidae > Littorina > Littorina saxatilis. Next base: position 28,376,064 of record NC_090258.1, read on the forward strand.
CCGAACGTTTTTTTTTATTTTTTTCGATAAATACCTTTGATGACGTCATATCCCGCTTTTTGTAAAAGAGTGAGGCGGCACTGTCACACCCTCATTTTTCAATGAAATTGATTGAAATTTTGGCCAAGCAATCTTCGACAAAGGCCGGACTTCGGTATTGCATTTCAGCTTGGTGGCTTAAAAATTAGTTAATGACTTTGGTCATTAAAAATCTGAAAATTGTAAAAAAAAAAGTTTTTTTATAAAACGATCCCAATTTACGTTCATCTTATTTTTCATCATTTTCTGATTCTAAAAACATATAAATACGTTATATTTGGATTAAAAACAAGCTCTGAAAATTAAAAATATAAAAATTATTATCAAAATTAAATTGTCGAAATCAATTTAAAAACACTTTCATCTTATTCCTTGTCGGTTTCTGATTCCAAAAACATATAGATATGATATGTTTGGATGAAAAACACGCTCAGAAAGTTAAAACGAAGAGAGGTACAGTAAAGCGTGCTATCCTTCTCAGCGCAACTACTACCCCGCTCTTCTTGTCAATTTCACTGCCTTTGCCATGAGCGGTGGACTGACGATGCTACGAGTATACGTCTTGCTGCGTTGCATTGCGTTCAGTTTCATTCTGTGAGTTCGAGAGCTACTTGACTAAATGTTGTATTTTTGCCTTACGCGACTTGTTTCTGATTTCACACGAGCCGTGATTCGATATCAGTAAAACAGATATCGTGTGCCTGTGAGTTCACGGACTGTTCGTGTATTTTTCTAGATACGTGAAGGAAGTAGGGTTTTGTTAGTGAAATTGTGCACGGGATTTTAATCTCGCTTTGTTTTTGCATCCAAACCTGTAAGGACCCAATTTTTGAATACCTAACCTTTATACTGTTCAAAAAAAGAAACGCATAGTTGCTACTTGCCAAATTTGTTTTATTTTTCGAAAAAATTAACAGAAAATCCAATATTTAGATTATTTGTTTGAAATTTGGTATGGACACAGTTGAATGCACACACAGTTCATTTGCATCTTCAAATCAATCAGTCAATCAATACGATTGGGTGCCGAGGCTGTCAAGTCAGTAGGGGGTGTGACTGCCTTGAGCAGCAACAACTGCCCGGCACCTTCTGGGCATGGACTGGATCAGATGCCGGATATCTTGCTGTGGGATGGTGTCCCACTCCTCCTGAAGTGCCTGCAATAGATCGCGGTGATTTGCCGGCGCTTCTTCTCGCCTGCGCACACGTCTGTCCAATTCATCCCAGAGGTGTTCTATCGGGTTCATGTCTGGCGACATGGATGGCCAGGGAAGCACCTGGACATGGTGGTCGGTGAGGAACTGGGTGGTGAGTCGTGCTGTGTGCGGGCGAGCGTTGTCCTGCTGGAATATGGCATCCTGGTCAGCCAGAAGAGGAAGGGCGTGTGGGCGCAGAATTTCCTCCACGTATCGCTGGGCAGTTATGCGCCCTTGGACGTGCACCAGGGTGCTCCTTCCAGCGGTATTGATCGCCCCCCACACCATGACGCCTCCACCACCATGAACGGGTGCCTCATCCACACAGTTGGGCGCGTAACGTTCGTTTACTCTCCGGTAGACCCTCCTCCGACCATCATGTCGCTGGAGCAGGAAGTAGGACTCGTCGCTGAACCACACGTGTCTCCAGTGATTCCGGACGGTCCAGCGAAGGTGCTGGTTGCCCCACTGCACTCGGTTCTGGCGATGGCGGCGGGTGAGGACAGCTCCTCTGTGAGGTCTGCGAGCTCTCAAACCAGCTTCATGCAGGCGGTTCCGCACGGTCTGGTCCGATAATCGGTGTGGCCCGGGGAGAGCCTGGAGAGAAGATGAGGCCGACAGGAAACGATTCCGGAGGTGGCGGAGCTGTATGAAGCGGTCGTGAGCAGCAGTTGTCGCCCTTGGTCTTCCCGCTCGTGGCAAGTCAGCAACGGAGCCAGTGGCTTGAAACCTGACCCACAGTCTACTGATGGTGCTCTGGGACACGTGGAAGTGCCTGGCGATTGCACTTTGACTTTGGCCTGCTTGTAAACGACCCAATGCAATTTGGCGGTCTTCTCTGCTCAATCGGGCCATCTTTCGTCGCTGAATTGTCGTCTGATTTCATTGTGGCGAACAATCCGCTTTTATGGGTTTTGGAAGACATGGTGAGAGCTCAATATTCCCCGAGTTTCACGAGATTACACTGAAGCATGACGAGTGGTCATGCCAAATGAACAATTTTGACATTGTAGCCACTGATAACGCATGCGTCACGTGCAGAGCTCACTTGTGGCAATGGACGAAAGGTCGACGACCAGATAAACATTTTCTGCAGTTTGGTGGATATCCTTGTAGCCATATAACTAAATTAACCAAATATTACAAGCTATGCGTTTCTTTTTTTGAACAGTATATGTTCGTGATTGTGTGTATGTGTGTGTATGTTGTCATATCATAGCTGAATAATACAATGGAGGGAACCTACATTTGGAGTTGTGTTTGTTCCTGTATGATAGCGTACTAGCGCATTTGCATTCATTCACAACTTTGGACATTAAAAATCAGAAAATTGTAATTAACATTTTTTTTTTTATAAAATAATCCAAAATTACGTTCATCTTATTCTTCATCATATTCTGATTCCAAAAACATATAAATATGTTATATTCTGATTAAAAACAAGCTCTAAAAATTTAAAATATAAAAATTATGATAAGAATAAAATTTCCGAAATCGATTTAAAAACAATTTTCATCTTATTCCTTGTCGGTTCCTGATTCCAAAAACATATAGATATGATATGATATGATATGATAACAAGAGGCGAAGCCTTCAAGGCTCCCGTAAGAAATCAACAAACAGTAACATAACACAAACTCACTCACTCCGTAACACACACACACAAACACACACACACACACACACACACACACACACACACACACACACACACACACACACACACGCACACACACACAGTTAAAACTAACGCATCATATCAACTCCATGTATAATTTTCAAAAGAAGGCAAATAACTGACTAGGGTAATAGGTTAGGTACCTGCCATGTGGGCACTTTTTCCACTGCTGTCCTCAGTCCTATACTTTTCATCAAGACTTGTCACCATGCCGAGTAGATCTAAATTCGGAAGTCTTCATGTGGCTGAGGCATATATCTGACATAGCGTCGATCTTGTTGTAGGTTAACCTCCTTTCTGAAACAAATGGCAAAATGCGATTAGTTATGATGACTACAACCTACACGAATATAAACAGTGTTTTGAAACAGAATAGTCAGGTTATACAAGCCACTTTACCTATGCAGCATGGTAACCCTACAATATGCGAAACATGTCGACTGCAGCAGCCTGGTTCTTAAAATAATTCTGACGGTCAACACAGCCAGAAATGCCAACAAAGACAAGAAAGCTGTGGCAAGGTAAGCTTACCAAACGTTACATAGCGAATCATATGATAGTGCGTAAACAGCAAACAGTAGATCTACAATCAAAGAGAGGATCGAGTCTGGAATGAAACGCGATACAGATCTAGCATTCAAAAACTGTCTTTCACGTTCAAGGAAGTTGTTGCAAAGTACTTAAGACTTACTAAATTGTACATACAAAACCATGACAGTGCATGTTTTGAATCTGAGGAAAAAATCGTGATCATTTTGACTTTGAGAACAGATTCATTCCGTTTCCTTATATCTGCATGTTCAAGTAAATGGTGGACAGTTTTTTTCGGGCAGAGTAAACTTAACTTGAGACTCTACTGCAAGTCTTGAAATTCACATAAATCGAACCACGAGCAAAGACATCCAAACATTACAGGCACTTTAGATCAACTCATTTCACTAGAGGTGACTGCCTAGCACTGTGTTTGACATCCGTGTCTGCTGAAATAAAAAGAAATTAAAACAAAACGGATTAACAGTAGGTGACACGTTACCAGAGTGGGAGACACTAGATCTGTCTCTGAACTTACCGGGATACGGCTGCAAGATCGACACTGACTGCCGGGCTTTCGACAGCTCTTCCTCGCGTGGACATTGGAAACACGCTGTGCAGATCAAATTGTAGGAAATCTCCCTTTGGTATCTTCTTTATTTACTTTTCTGGAGCTTAGAAACCGAACAACATGAAATCGTCTTCCCCGGCGAATCGGCGAGGTGAGAACTGGACCACAATCCTTCGCGCGACCCCTGACCTGATCTTGACACCTGACCTGCCGTCTACATGCCAAACACGACACAAATCAGTCAACTGCTTGTACCCCTTCAAAACCCCCCACCACCCGTTTTCTTTGGATACACGCTTTAACTACACACATGCCGACACAATGTTGATCATTGCTTCAATAATTTGAAGATGGTGCTTGAAAATTAACCACGTGAAATGAGTATTTCGGTGTTTAGCCAAAAATGTTAAAGTTTCTACCACAGACATACACACATACATACATACATACGCACGCACGCACAGACAGACAAAGTTTACCATCGCATAGGCTACACTTACGTGAGCCAAAAACACGCTCAGAAAGTTAAAACGAAGACAGGTACAGAAAAGCGTGCTATGCAGCACAGCGCAACCACATCCGCGCTAAATAGGCTCGTTAATTTCACTGCGTTTGGCACGAGCGCCGGACTACGGTCATTGTGAAAAATGCAGTGCGTTCAGTTTCATTCTGTGAGTTCCACAGCTTGACTAAATGTAGTAATTTCGCCTTTCGCGACTTGTTTGCCTCTACTAAAAATAAAACCACGTAAATTCAATAACTTAAACAACTAGCGAGCGCAGATTGTTGTGTGTGTTCATGTACGTGTTTCTCCTTTGTGTCTGTTTTTGGGTGTGTGTGTACTCGATCGCACGTGTTCGTTTTTCTCTGGATTTTACCCCTTAGATGTCTTTGAGGTCTGTGTTCGTCTGTATGGTCAGCATCAAGCCAACCAACTGGTCTGGCACTCAGCATTACATATTCTTCTAATTCTGTGGGTAAAGTCGAAACAAAGGTCAAAGGGAAGCCATTATTTGAATTTAAAACGACAGACTAGATACAAAAACAAAGCAGAGAACGTGAAAGAATGAACGTGCGGTATATTTGAGAATACTTACCGTCTGAGGCGTAACCTGAAACAGAGAAATACAACTCTTTGGATTGAGACAACGCCGCATATAAATGTGTCTGACTGTCAACAGAATTTGCTCCTTTACTCTTGCTCATGAATATTTATGGACAACGAATAAAGCGGTCAAAACGTCACGGAAAGGAAGATGCACGTGTAGAAACTTCCATTCTGTTATTCCGAAGCGTCCATGCCCAGTGGTAACAACAGGAGCAAATGCTAATACGTCTGGAGGAGCAAATGTTCATGATCATATCATGTTTGAACTTATGTCTGACATTGGCTGTCCTGCATCAAAAGCTTCACGTTTTTACCTTTTACCCTTCCCGAGCACAAAGAACAAACTGACTGAAATAATGTTTATGAACAGTTCCCTGATCTTTTAGAATATGTTCATATGCTGAAAGGTACAATTTAATTTTAGGTGACTTTAATGTACTCATTGACTGTGAACAGAATATGTATCGGATGAAAGATTTGTTTACCCACTTTGACCTTGAACAGTGTTTTTGCAAACCCATTTTTAAATCAGAATTGTTTATTTGTGTATGTATTTTTGTAAAGCTCTTAAAATATTCTTGGATTTGCACCATAGAAGCATGTTCAGCAATAGTAGTCTTAGTAATAGTAGTGGAGTGAGTAAAATGTGCTGCTCTAAATTTGCATCTTCCGATAAGCAACACCATCAGACTAAACCGACAAACTGGATAATGTGCTTTGGACAAAAAATATACAGCGTGTCACAATCTTGCAGCTACAGATGTCCTCTCTAGACTATACTCACCCGAAGGTACTCTGCTTATGTACGAAGCGTTAAAGCCGTTGATTACTGGACTGCTCAAAACAGAAGAGCTGTCCAGGTTCTTTGACTCGAACACTACTTTCAATTTTCTCTTAGAAGTTGTGCTAGTAGTTATCACGTTGGAAAACACGTTGCGGCGACAGTATCTGCAACAGAAATGTCCAAATAATAAAACAAATCAAAGTCAACGTACCAGCTGGTAAACCCGCCAGCTGCACAAGAATAATATTTTAGAAGTCACTTTCTGTTTGATAACTTTACAGTTGTAAGCTTATAACAGTAAAAGCATGGGCACAGAAAGACTCGTTCAAATAATGACGTTTTTTCTCTCAGTGCAGCTTTTAGAATGAATTGAGGCCCCTCGCAGGGGGAAAACTTCCACACCTCATGGAAAAATTCTACAACGTCGAACAACAAAGGCGAGTGGTACTGCAGTGGTTACCTGCCCACTGCGGGATTCCCGGAAATGAGAGGGCAGACAAGCTCGCCAAACTCGGAGCACAGGGACACCAAACAGAAAACCCTGTCAGCTTCATGGAGAAAAAAAACCTCATCAAGGCAGTGTTTAAAAGGCCCCAGAAACGGAAGGACGATTATCATCTCCTCACGCGACATGAACAAGTCGTGCTGATGCGACTCCGCACTGGGCATAAGCGCCTGAATGCACACATGTCCCAAAAGATGAAGCTGGTCCCCTCCCCTACGTGCAGCTGTGGACTAGAGGACCAGACCACTGAACACATCCTTCAGCGATGCACCATCCTTGAGAGTCTGAGAAAAACCGTGTGGCCAAGTGCAGTCACCCTCCACTGCAAGCTGTACGGAGGAAAGGAAGACCTGGAGAAGACGGCATCATTCGTCTCGCTGTCCGGGCTGACAATATAACAAGTGTGATCGACAAGAAGAAGAAGAATGAATTAAAACTTATCCCATAAACGTTACAGGTTTGAAAAAAATCGTTTTAGTACGAGTATATATTATAAAAATCTTCGTACAGATTATATATCATTAAAATCCTTGCTGATAGCACGAACAGACTTTCTTCGCCGGCGAAGGAAGCTGTACAAGATCAAGGTAGATGCTCTTACCTTACCAGAAGTGTCTCGGTATCACCAATTCCAACTTCATAAAGGCTGACAACAGTTTTCACTCGTGTGTTGCCACAGTCCAAGATATCTTCATTGTCAGGTCCCAGCTCAATGGTATGGAACGTAAAGTCAATCAAGCTACTTCTGGGAATTGTAATTTCCCAGGTACAGGTGGCTGCCAGAGGGAAGGGCCTGGGAAAACCAGGTGACGTGATAACTCCGGAGCCAGGAAGATTGGTCCGCGTGATACACTCTGTACATTGTTTTTAAGCATAGAATTATTCACTTTGAAAGACAAATGTTGTTTCTCGTAACTTTCTAATTTGTCATTTTACTCGGTGAGAACAGTTTGCAAATATAATACTAAGGAATTATTAAGTGAACTGATAATTCATGTATATCATTGGGGTCATAATTGTTACCTCCTGACAAAATTGAAACAGCATGCAGGTGAAATAGGATGACGTGGCTACAACTAAGGGCGGTGTAAGAATGCTTTTTTTTAAATTTGTTGTATTTAAGACTGTGTGACTTGTCTCATAACAGTATACCTAATGTTGGAATTACAGAAATGCATGCGTATTTGTTCAAATATCTTATCTGAATTCCCAACAAGTTTGAATGCACATGTATTGTACTGAACAGCCGCTGAAATATATCGTGGTTTTGTTCGCATACCAACACTAAAACAGTATCAAACCCCGTCTATTTGGACTTCCAGGGGAAATGACACCCACACCTTTTTGCATGGCGTTATTGTAGGACGAAACAACGTATTGGGTTTGGCCAAACCTATCGTAGTAGAACCACCTTTCTACTATTACCAACAAATCTACACGGGATGATACATATGCCCTTTGACCTTTCCTTGGAAATATCCTGTACTAAAAATAGAATACGGGATTGTGGAAAAGCTGTTCAATGGCACTCACGCACAAAATTCGATTTTCAATACACGACTCTAAACCTTTGGGATAAATCAATAAACATAAAATACAAAAACATTTAGTTCAGAAAAGAAGAAAAAAAAGTTGAACAAGAAGGGCAAAGCCCATACGACTCACATGCTTGACCTTGACCTTTACATAGCAATGACATCATACACTAAGAACTGCTTTACACATTTTTCCTACCAAAATACATGTGACCTTGACCCAAGGTCAAGGTCATCCAAGGTCATGCAACACAAAGCTGTTAATTCAAGACATAGGAAGTACAATGGTGCTTATTGGCTCTTTCTACCATGAGATATGGTCACTTTTAGTGGTTCACTACCTTATTTTGGTCACATTTCATAAGGGTCAAAGTGACCTTGACCTTGATCATATGTGACCAAATGTGTCTCATGATGAAAGCATAACATGTGCCCCACATAATTTTTAAGTTTGAAACAGTTATCTTCCATAGTTCAGGGTCAAGGTCACTTCAAAATATGTATACAATCCAACTTTGAAGAGCTCCTGTGACCTTGACCTTGAAGCAAGGTAAATCAAACTGGTATCAAAAGATGGGGCTTACTTTGCCCTATATATCATATATAGGTGAGGTATTCAATCTCAAAAACTTCAGAGAAAATGGGGAAAATGTGAAAAATAGCTGTTTTTTAGACAACATTTATGGCCCCTGCGACCTTGACCTTGAAGCAAGGTCAAGATGCTATGTATGTTTTTTGGAGCCTTGTCATCATACACCATCTTGCCAAATTTGGTACTGATAGACTGAATAGTGTCCAAGAAATATCCAACGTTAAAGTTTTCCGGACGGACGGACGGACGTCCGGACGGACGGACGGACGGACGACTCGGGTGAGTACATAGACTCACTTTTGCTTCGCATGTGAGTCAAAAATCATGTTTTACAAAAGTCTTAAGGGACTCGAACTCGAGACCGCCGGCTTTGGAGGCCACTCCGCCACAAGGCGCAAGAAATATAAGCGTGCAAACTAAGACTTGAACTGCCACGTGACCGGGTTTTTGAATCGAGCATTTGTTGACTCGTCGTTTTCCCCGTTTGTATTTGTGTTTTGTACGTTTTCTTGATATCATCATTACGTTTAGTCGCGGTGTTGCCTATAGGAGATGATATTGTCCCACTGGAAATAGACCTACTCAATATAATTATGCAACTGTTTTTAATTATTTAGATTCATTTCATAATCCAAAACGTGTGGAATGAATAAAATGAATAAAATACAAGAATTGCGAGCTCAGAAAAAAATAAAAATTAAATTGCCCTCGAAGGGGATCGAACCCGGGACCACAAAAGTAAGGCGCGGCTGTAGCAACTGAGCTATTTTGTAGCACTGTAAAGTGAGGGAGATTTTAACTTCAAATACTACACTTGAGTTCTCGAGCGTGGCGACGACTGACTCGAGTTTCCGAGTCTCTCCGTCCGTATTTGTGTACTGTTCTCTATATCTCACTGTTCGGGGCTAGTTCAGTTCATAACTGACCCTACGCTCCCGGTCACTCCGTATAAGTTTGGACAAGTAGCGACAATTTCAAGTGTGACCGACATTATTGATACGAAATGCATGGACCAATCGCCGAAAGGCCGCGCTGACGTCATTGAATGAAAAGATTTGTCTACCCTAAATCCTCTATTCTCGATGATATACTGAAGACTTAGTTCGGGGGAACGACGATCTATGGACGGTTTATCATATAAAGGGAAGCAAGCGGTTAAAAACGGGCGTAGATAGAGCCAATGAACAGTGGTATCTACTTGTAGTATTTCATTCACTTGTGGTTTGGCTCAGATAGATTGTTCTTTTCACTGACATGCAAAACGTGTTCGGTTTTAGGTGTTCTAACGCGTGGAACTTTTTATTTGTGAAAGTTTGTCAGCGGGTGCCTGCTGTTATGGTTTCGGATTTGTTATTGTTCCGCTTTGTAGACACATGGGTTTGTTTTCTTTTAAACCTATTACTGGTTTTGATATTGTCGATGTCATAAGAATATCTGCACCCAATAATATCTGCCTATCTTTTTCTTATGACGGGTGGTATATTCCGTACAACTCATGTCCAACTGGGTTCCAATACTCAAGCTAAGCTAAGCTTGCTTGTTCGTGGTAACCTGCGCATTTCGGCAGCATTTTCATTAAAACTAATACTTTAGTCCAATCTGGAATATATCCATGTATTTGACATGAAGAAAATACAAGTGCAATTGCAAAGTTACTTTTTCGGGTTTTAATGTTGACGTTTGCATTAAAATGGAGAATATAGATCTATACACACCTGGGGCTTTTCGACTGAAGGTCGCTGCAAAGCCACTGCTGCCTGTACTGGTTCGGGAATCTGAGTAGAATTTTATGAAAACCTGGCTCCTTGTCGAAGTCAACAGACCCGGGGATGTACTCCCACAGAAACTAGGACTGGTTCCCAGTTTAGGATTGCTGTCCGTGGGTCCGTCATATATCTGCATTCACAAAGCAATGTATTGTGTTGAAAGCATTCAGAAGGATGAAAAGGAAAGACAAACCAGCACATTTGTGCTAGCCGAATTCTGAATAAAAGGGTGTAGATACTATACAGATCTCTTTACACACTTTTTAACTTGATTTGCAGAATGTTATGCTATTGACTTTTTGTTTGTTTGTTTGTTTGTTTGTTTGCTTAACGCCCAGCCGACCACGAAGGGCCATATCAGGGCGGTGCTGCTTTGACATTTAACGTGCGCCACACACAAGACAGAAGTCGCAGCACAGGCTTCATGTCTCACCCAGTCACATTATTCTGACACCGGACCAACCAGTCCTAGCACTAACCCCATAATGCCAGACGCCAGGCGGAGTAGCCACTAGATTGCCAATTTTAAAGTCTTAGGTATGACCCGGCCGGGGTTCGAACCCACGACCTCCCGATCACGGGGCGGACGCCTTACCACTAGGCCAACCGTGCCGGTTTATGCTATTGACTGTTAATTTGAGTCATCAAACAAGTTGGTTAACAAGAGGATCAACAGAGCGCTGTCCAATGCCATAAGCAACTGGTGTATTACGCTATCATTTACAGTTTGTGTCTAGCGAGAGAACTGCGATTTTTTTCCCGGAAGGCTATACTCTTTTCACACAAATATATCTTCTTTTTCTTTATATGGTGTTTTACGTCGTTTTCAACCACGAAGGTTATATCGCGACGGGGGAAGGGGGAAGATGGGATAGAGCCACTTGTCAATTGTTTCTTGTTCACAAAAGCACTAATCAAACATTTGCTCCAGGGGCTTGCAACGTAGTACAATATATTACCTTACTGGGAGAATGCAAGTTTCCAGTACAAAGGACTTAACATTTCTTACATACTGCTTGACTAAAATCTTTACAAAAATTGACTATATTCTATACAAGAAACACTTAACAAGGGTAAAAGGAGAAACAGAATCCGTTAGTCGCCTCTGACGACATGCTGAGTAGCATCGGGTAAATTCGTTCTCGTCCCAACCAATATGGGACTCCCCCTAGCCCGCGGGGGGTCACAAATATACATCTTTCAGAGACGACTGAAGAGGGTTAAAGGTGCGTCAGTTTGGACAGTTAAACGATGAACCAGCTTGAAAAGAACAAGAGAAAAAATAGATACGCTATGAACTGTCTGGAAGTTTCAGATCATTGCTATATGTCTAACATAGTTCAACACACTCGTTTTATACACAATAGTGTCGGAACACGTGTCTGGTCTCGGTAGTGAAACAATGGTCTCCCTCGGGACTAGATTTCTCTGTGATACGTCCCCCACAGGAAGACTGCTTTGAAAAGTTGGTCCCCCCAGAGAAGGGTCTGATGCTCCCAACAGGCTATCTGTGAAAGGATATTTTACTCTCTCTTTCGCTCTGCTAAAAGATGTGTTAAATCTCGGAAGAAAGTCTCTGCTGACTTTCAGTTGGGTTTTTTACAACTGTGATCTATTTGTAATCGTGAAGGTTGCATTGCGATCCAACAGTTAAATCTTGCAGAAAGCTTCTTTTCTAGCGAAGACCTGTGTTGGCAGCGAAAGGTTGACCGCATTTGCTGTTTCATTTCTTTAAAATTATATCTCCTTGGTATTGTATCCTTTACGGGATCCACAGGCTGGTTCAAAGCAATACCTTCCTTTAGGCCTTTTTAAATTTCCCTCGTTTTATTTTTTCATTTTCATTTTCATTTTCATTACTTTATTGTCCCATCGCTGGGAAATTCGGGTCGCTTCCTCCCAGTGGAAAGCTAGCAGCAACGGAGTCGCGCTACCCAGGTGTCTGCGTGTTTAGGTGTATTCAGCCACCTGCACTTATGGCAGAATGACCAAGGTCTTTTACGTGCCATTGTGATGACACGGGGGTGGGACATGGCTTCCGTCTCTGGGTCTGCACATAAAGTTGACCCGTGTCCGTCCCGGCCCGAATTCGATCCTGCGACCTTCCGATCACAAGTCCAGTGCTCTACCAACTAACCTAATTTCTTGGTTAAAACCTGTCGAATTTTCAAATTTATTTCTTGCCAAATATTAATTCCGCACTCTGACATTAAATCAAAGTGTTTCCCTTCACAGATACCCTCTTAAGATTGTCAAATGAGGGTATTCTCCCATGCCAACAGAAGCAACCTCTCTGAGAGTGAATTGCTTCTTGGTTGGATAACATGGGTTCACAATTCTCGCAATCTCTTCCACTCGACCACTGATGAGATACGTGTCTGGTCTTGGTAGTTGAACAATATGGTCCTCCTTAGGACTAGATTTTCTCTGCGATACGTCCCCCCGGGAGGGGTCTTTGCTCGTAAATCTCAGTCCCCTCGAGGAGGGTCTGATGGTCGCAATAGGCTATCTGGGAAGGGATATGTAGAGGTTACATGCCGAGTCTCAGTGATTATTAAAAATAATGGTCGAACTGAGACCATTATGTTTAGTAATCACTGAGACGAGGTATGTAACCTCTTTATTCCCCCTTTCTTCAGTTATTCAAAGAAAAGAGGAGTTTTTGTGCGAAAGTTTGATCGAATCCTATTCACTCAACCAGTCTACCCGCGCAGGCGATTGAATAATGCGCGGTTGTATAGTTCAGGGAAAATCATTCAATTCTGTCAACACTTCTTGTCCATTTCCCTGTTTTGGACTAAAATCAAGTACACAGTTGTGTTGTTATTCTGCTATGGCGGTAAAGGCAGATAGTGTGTGTTCTGTTCATGTTTTGGTATCGCTTAGGAAATGTTCTTTCTTCGAATTGGACTAGCAGACGAACTTTTGCACCCGTGTTCCAACGTTAAAAACTGTATGAAGTTCAGTTTTCTGGGGCAAAATAATGTATGAAACCGCTGTATGTTCTTTAAATTGATGAGATGTGTGCACTTGGTTGTGTGTGATCTGTTTATAAAATGAAATATTGTCGAAAACTAACCGTCGGATTGCAGTCTTTTGTCCAAGCAACTCAGTTCAGAAAATTTGGAAGGGGAACTACTCTTATCGCTAGACAGAGTACGAGAGTTACTTGCCTTGGAAGTTTGCTTGCACTCATAAGAGATCTAAAGCGAGTTTCTCTGCACTGATCGTTAGATTTGGATTTAGAAAACAACCAAACTCATGGATTTTATATGGAGATTAATGTGTTCAAGCCTGTAGTTGCTAGTTTAAATGCAGTATGTTTGTATTGTTTGGTCTAGAGATGTATATTTCGTACATTAGAGCGTTCGGAACTTTTCAATCGCTAAAGTAGTTCCCTCAAAGTCTAGCTCATCAACCTGTGAGCTATCGAGGATTCAGGCCCGTTGTTGGGTAAGTGATTTTGGTTGTTGGGTAAGTTACCGAAAAATAACTAGCCCTACACGTTTACAGAGAGAAATAAGCAGAGGGGGGAATAATCTATTCTCTCTTTCGCTCTGCTAAGAAACTTTTAAAATCTCGGAAGAAAGTCTCTGCTGACAAACTAACGGCGCTAGAGCGTTTAAAAACAATTTCATTCGCCGTAATCACCCTCTCTGGATAATTTGCACATGTCCAAACAGTTGCAGAAACACAACCCTCAAAACCGTTAGGCTTTGTCTCTATTTTTATATTTAGTCAACATAGAGGGGGAATCGAGACGAGGGTCGTGGCGTATTTGTGTGTGTGTGTGTGTGTGTGTGTGTGTGTGTGTGTGTGTGTGTGTGTGTCTGTCTGTCTGTCTGTCTGTCTGTCTGTCTGTCTGTCTGTCTGTGCGTATGTTTGTGTAGAGCGATTCAGAGTAAACTACTGGACCGATCTTTATGAAATTTCATGAGAGTTTCTGGGTATGATATCCCCAGACGATTTTTCATTTTTTTCAATAAATGTATTTGATGACGTCATATCCGGCTTTTTGTAAAAGTTGAGGCGGCACTGTCACACCCTCATTTTTCAATCAAATTGATTGAATTTTTTGTAAAGCAATCTTCGACGAAGGCCGGACTTTGGTATTGCATTTCAGCTTGGTGGCTTAAAAATTAATTGATGACTTTGGTCATTAAAAATCTGAAAATTGTAACGAATTTTTTTTTTATGAAACGATCCAAATTTACCTTCATCTTGTTTTTCTATCATTTTTTTATTCTAAAAACATATAAATAGGTTATATTCGGATTAAAAAAGCTCTGAAAATTAAAAATATAAACATTATGATCAAAATAAAATTTCCGAAATCGATTTAAAAACAATTTCATCTTATTTCTTGTCGGTTCCTGATTCCAAAAACATATATACTGTGCAAAAAAAGTATCGCATAGGTGAATAGTTCTAAGTTCCAGACAAACATTCTGATTGGAACGCCTCGAAACTAGCTTTTGCAGTTCAATTGAACCCGATAGTCGATTGAGTGAGCAAAATTCACCGCGCACGTGCAAGATGTGCATTATGAGGCCAAAACGCACATTTTGTTATTTTGTGCTCCTGTACTGCACGTTTTTTTGAGATTTCACTCGAAATTTCGCGTAAGGTTAGCTGAGCTCTTGTGCCAACTTGGGCAATAAAAAGCGAAGCAATTCTGACTGATGCGGCCATTCCCTGAGGAAATTAAAAATGTCACAACTCAACGCTTCAGTACGAGAGAACGCCCTTGGTCGCCTTCAAGCAGGCCAGAGCCAATCCGAGGTTGCCAGAGCCCTGTGGGTGTCCCAGAGCACCATCTCTCGCCTCTGGCACCGTTTTCAACAAACTGGGTCGTCAGCTCCCGCGCCAAGGTCAGGACGACCTAGAGTGACGACACAGGCGCAAGATCGCTACATCCGGGTCACCCATCTCAGGCATCGGTTCCAGTCAGCCTCGGTGACCGCTAGGGCACTGCCTGGTGGCCGCCGCATCTCCGTGCAGACCGTCCGGAACCAGCTGCATACAACTGGTCTACACGCTTACAGGCCACTCCGGGGCAACGTCCTGACTCGCCGCCATTGCCAGGCCAGGATGCAGTGGGCAAACCAGCACCTCCAGTGGACCCTTGCCAACAACTGGCGCCACGTTGTCTTCAGCGATGAGTCTTATTTCCTCCTGCAACATCACGACAGCAGGAGGAGGGTGTACAGGAGGCAAGGAGGGCGCTACCACCAGCAGTGCGTGGATGAGGCGCCTCCTCATGGTGGTGGGGGCGTGATGGTGTGGGGGGCCATCACCAACACTGGCAGGAGCCAGCTTATGGAAGTTCCAGGCCGCCTGAACGCCCAGCACTACGTGCAGGACATTCTGCAGCCACACGCCCTGCCCCTCCTAGCCGCGCCACGGGCTCAGTTCCAGCATGATAACGCCAGACCCCACACCGCCAGACTCACCACAAACTTACTGGCCGCCAACAACGTGAACACTCTGCCCTGGCCCTCTCTCTCCCCAGATTTGAACCCAATTGAACACGCATGGGATGAACTGGGAAGAAGGCTCAATGCGAGAGTTAACGCCCCTCCCAACAGGAGACAACTCTTCCAGGCCTTACAGCAAGAGTGGGACAACATTCCCCAACAGACTTTGCGAAGACTCATTGCTTCCATGCCAAGGAGATGCCAGGCTGTAATTGACTCACGTGGAAGCAATACTCGTTACTGACTTTGACCTTGGTTTGTGTGAAGGTCACGCTCAATGAATAACTGCAATTTCCAGCAAATAAAGACATGCATCTGTGCTATCGAAAAAGCTCAAAAACTTTTCTGTCCGCCTTATGTATTGTTTGTTCGAAAGAATGAAATGTCAATAACATTATTCATCAAACTAACTATGCGATACTTTTTTTGCACAGTGTAGATATGATATGTTTGGATTAAAAACACGCTCAGAAAGTTAAAACGAAGAGAGGTACAGAAAAGCGTGCAGCACAGCGAAACCACTACCGGGCTAAACAGGCTCGTCAGTTTCACTGCGTTTTGCACGAGCGGCGGACTACGGTCATTGTGAAAAAATGCAGTGCGTTCAGTTTCATTCTGTGAGTTCCACAGCTTGACTAAATGTAGTAATTTCGGCTCACGCGACTTGTTACATTTAGTTAAGTTTTGACTAAATGTTTTAACATAGAGGGGGAATCGAGACGAGGGTTGTGGTGTGTAAGTGTGTGTGTGTAGAGCGATTCAGAGAAAACTATAGGTCCGATATTCTTGAAACTTCACATGAGAGTTCCTGGGTATGATATCCCCAGACTTTTTTTTTCATTTTTCCGATAAATGTCTTTGATGACGTCATATATATCCGAAAGTGAAAGTTGAGGCCGCACTGTCACGCCTTCAATTTTTGATCAAATTGATTGCAATTTTGGTCAAGCAATGTTCGACAAAGGCCGGACTTTGGTATTGCATTTCAGCTTGGAGGCTTACAAATTAATGAATGAGTTTGGTCATTAAAAATCTGAAAATTGTAATTAAATTATATTTTTAGAAAACGACCCAAAAACAATGTCATCTTATTTTTCGGTATTTCCTGATTCCAAAAACATATAAATATGTTATATTTAGATCGAAAAGAAGCTCTGAAATTAAAATTAAGAAAATTATAATTAAAATTAAATGTCACAAATCGATTTAAAGACAATGTCATCGTATTCCTTGTCGGTTCCTGATTCCAAAAACATAAGGATATCTTTTATTATGATTAAAAACAAGCTCAGAAAATTAAAAAGAATAGAGATACAGAAAAGCGTGCTATCCTGCTTAGTGCAACTGCTACAGCGCTGTACTGGTTTGCAAATTTCACCACCTTTTCCACGTGCGGGGGCCGGACGGTCTTGGTGAAACAATGCAGTGAGTTCAACAGCTTGACTAAATGTAGTAATTTTGCCTTATTCGATTTGTTTCTTTCTGATGAAGTTAATGGATTCTCCGCTTGCTGCCATAGATGCGAGGTGCTTGTTTGTGATCTCGTGTGTAGTGGCAATGGAGATGGCTTTCTCCATGGTGAGAGTGTCACCCTAGCCCTCTGTGAGGAGTTTTTCTCGAATTTCTGAGGAGCGAATACCCCCAACAATATTGTCTCGGACCATTTCGTTGGAGTTTGTGTACTCGCAATCTTTGACAAGGTTGCGTAAGTTAGTAACAGATTTTTCCAAGGTTTTGTCATGCTGTTGTTTCCTTTCCTGAAAAATCTACCGACCAAATACCGTATTCTTCTTTGGTGATCACTGAATTTGTTCATCAGGGTGTCTATTTCCTTTTTGTCTGCGTCTGCCCGGCCCCAAGAGTATCTCGCGTCCTGTTCCACCTGCCCAGATCAGAAGGCACACTGTTCTTCTTCTCCAATTCGTTTTAGTGGCCAACATTAGTTCCAAGTGGTCTCGGAATTGTTGCCATTCCTCGTTGAGGTTCTTGGACGTCCAGTTCATTAAGGGGTTCTGCTGTGGTGAAGCCATATCTCTTTTCTTTTCTGTACCACTCAACCACGTTCTGTCTTGTGGTCAGGAAAATTAAAGTTTCCACTCAAGAAGAAACGTGCAGCGTGTGTCAGTCCTTACATTACTTTCAGAGTATTGCAAGGGGTCTGCCACAGCTGCTGTTTGCTATGCTCTATGAGTTATGAAGGACCTATAGTTGATGGTCGAAGCGGTGCTTTGATGTACGGGTAACCTAGATATCACAGTACGCGAAACGTAACTGAGCGCAGTAGACCGGCAACTAAAAGTAGCTCTGGGTGCTTACTTGTCAATCAGTGAGTCACGCGTGGTTTGCTGGTAGCTCCTCCGATGCTTTAGGCTGATTCTGACACTGCATGTTATGCTTTGCTTTATACATTCTAGCAAGGATGGTGGAGGCAGAACACAGGAGATGTAGCAAGGATGGTGGAGGCAGAACACAGGAGATATAGCAAGGATGGTGGAGGCAGAACACAGGAGATATAGCAAGGATGGTGGAGGCAGAACACAGGAGATATAGCAAGGATGGTGGAGGCAGAACACAGGAGATATAGCAAGGATGGTGGAGGCAGAACACAGGAGATGTAGCAAGGATGGTGGAGGCAGAACACAGGAGATTAGAACGCACGTTTCATTCAGCCATCTTGAGTAAGAGGAAGGGAAGTTACTGGGAGGCACCCGATGTTCCCCCAGGTCTATGTTCCCTCAGGTCTATGTTCCCCCAGGTCTAATATGTTATGTCATATGTCATGTCATGTGTCATGTCATGTCATATGACATGGCAAATGACATTTCTGTCCTGGGGGAACTTCGACATTTCTAGAAATCTGAAATGGAGTAAACTCTGTGTGGGGTGTGTACTTGGGTGTGTACTTTTCCCGCCAACAATGTCTCCAAACTGCCCGTCATTTCCCCAAAAGCCAAAAAGCGGTAGGCCTACAGAAGTTACTGCATTCCGTTGCAATACACAACGGATCTATTCTTTTATTCAGCCTCTCTCTTGGCCTGTTTGTTGGTAGCTAGCCTACTGACAAAGCTTGGGTTTTTAGTGGAAGGAGCTGACTACTCTTTCTGCCAGTACATTATAGAGAGCCTTAATTATAGAGAAATTCGGAGAGGTGACATGAATCGTTTGTTACCGTTCTCACGAGATCAGTTACTTTTTGATGGCCGCTGCCATAGGAAGGTGACATTGCGGAGCACGTGACCTATCGCCACTGTCGGCATCCATTTTGTTGAAACCAACTTTGTCATCTGTGCTGTTCTGGAAACGAGCTGCGCTTTTTTGGAATTCAAACAGTATCATGTCACTGTTGTCCCATTTGCGAAGTTTCGCAAATGAGCTGCACCTCGTCTGTCTGTTTATAGCAACACACACTGTCTGTCACGTACACTCCATGCAAGTCTCTCCGTCTCTCCCTCGCTCTGCCTTAGTGTCTGTGTGTGTATCTGTCTCTCTTTCAATCTCTTTCTCTCTCTGTGTCTCTCTCTCGATCTCATGCGCTCTCTCTCTCTCGAGTCATTTTCTCTCACCCGGTGTTCATTTATCTGTTTCTGTTTCTCCGTCTCGAGTCACTCTCTGTCTATCTGTCTGTCTGTCTGTCTGTCTGTCTGTCTGTCTCTTTCTCTTTCTCTCTCTGTATGTATGTCTTTGTCTGTGTCTCCCTCCGAGTCTCTTCGCCTCTGTCTTTCTATGTCTGTCTCTGTCTCTGTCTGTGTGTGTCTCTCTCTCTCTCTCTCTCTCTCTCTCTCTCTCTCTCTCTCTCTCTCTCTCTCTCTCTCTCTCTCTCGTTATCTGTGTCTATATGTCAGTGTCTGTCTAGTCTCTTTTCTCTCCCCCTCCCTCCTTTTGCTTGCAACAATATGCAAACATAATTTTGTCCCAGACTTAGAGCGTAGAGATGGCCAAATCTCAGTAGAAATGACAGAAAGAAAAACTTAATACTGAGTCTGACTACCGACAAACCGAGGTGCCAAACTGCCGTCGGCCGGTTTTGGTAACAATCAGAGGTAAACAAACACCCGGCACACTCACCATGCCCGGCACGGCCACCTTCTACACCTTCCCTCTCGGGACATGACATGACATATGACATAACATGCCATGATTTATAATATGACATGTCTTGACACATGACATGAAACATGACATGACATAGAACGTGACACATGACGTGACATATGGCATGACACATGACACGACTTATAGCACGATATATAGCATGACATATGACACGACATATTGCTTGCCATGACATGACATGCGACATGGCATATGCCATGACATATGGCATGATATGTAACATGACTTGTGACAAGACACGTGTGGCATGACATGTGAAATGACATATGGCATGACACATGACCTGACATATGGCATGACATGACATGACATGACACATGGTATGACCTGAGGAACATAGACCTGGGGGAACATAGACCTGGGGAAACAAAGACATGCTCCCAAGTTACTCCACGAGTACAGAATTACATTAGAAGTAGTGTCCCATTTAGTTATCTTGGAACTTGTACTTAGAACATCTAGAACACAATGTTACACCAATTGTATAAGATCAGTATATAATATCTATATTTATTTATTAGTAGCATAATTTAACAATGGTGTACCCTGCGCGTGAGAGCGAGAAATAAAAAGACCAAACAATACTGTACTCACGTGTTTGACGAATACGATACGAATAACAAAGCACGACGTTTCGACCACTGGGGTCTTCCTTAGCCACAAAACACAGACAAAAAGGAGAAGACAGACGACAGAACAGAAAGAAGATCTACATATTAACTATTCACATTTTACCACTCACAAACCAAATCAAACAGACAGATGACCCCAGGACCCCCCGCGGGTTAGGGGGAAGAATTTACCCGATGCTCCCCAGCATGTCGTAAGAGGCGACTAACGGATTCTGTTTCTCCTGTTACCCTTGTTAAGTGTTTCTTGTATAGAATATAGTCAATGTTTGTAAAGATTTTAGTCAAGCAGTATGTAAGAAATGTTAAGTCCTTTGTACTGGAAACTTGCATTCTCCCAGTAAGGTCATATATTGTACTACGTTGCAAGCCCCTGGAGCAATTTTTTGATTAGTGCGTTTGTGAACAAGAAACAATTAACAAGTGGCTCTATCCCATCTCCCCCCTTTCCCTGTCGCGATATAACCTTGAACGGTTGAAAACGACGTTAAACACCAAATAAAGAAAGATGACTCCAGTTGTCGAAACTTCGTGCTCTGTTTTTCATATCATCTTCGTCAAACACGTGAGTACAGTATTGTTTGGTCTCTTTTTTTTTTAATATTTATCAGTCACATTGTCGACAAAGGAAGGCGTAAGCCTTTTGTGTAAGCCTTTTGAGACATTGTGACTGATAAATGTGGATCTCACAGACACATCCAACGATAACACATTAATTGTGTTTTGTTTTGGTCAGTTTTATAAATAAAAATAAACAAAATAAAAGAAACAAGAGAATAGGACAGGCTCTTCCGTAAACCTTTCGTCGGTAGCTGCAAATTAATGTTTTCTTTGATTATCTGAAGGTCCCGGTTACTAGCATACTAGCAACGCCGCTGAATGATTTTGTAAACCAAGAATAGTGAGCACAAGAAATTAAGTTGATCAGAGATCAACAGGGCACAATCATGTTGTTGAACATTGTTTCCAGGGAGGTTATGGGTATTTAAATGTCATTTCTATTGGCTAAACATTAAGAAAAGCGAAATAAAAGGTTACTCACTTCAAGGAAGTCAAGGCAGTTTCCACTTGAGTCTGCATCATCCAGCCTGAACTGAGTGAACTGAATCTGGATCTGAAACCCTCGTGGTTGTTCAATCAAATAGGTACAGGTATTGCCATTGGGGTACTGACTGGGATGTCCTGGCGACTGCAGTTGCCCGTTATCTGATGTGAACGTTCTGCGACACACTGAAAGAAATGAAAACTCCAATCATGCTGGTTTAAACGATGATTGTGGTATATTACATCTCAAGCATAAATACCGCGTATACGAGACAGCAACTCGATACCACGAAATGCTTTCGTTAAAAGGCTTAAAAACTGTCTAAGGTTGGTGCTGGGTGGACATGAGAGGTCGAGAGATTATCCATCGGCAAAGCATATGCCCACTGAGCGCATAACTATGAACCTGTCAAAAAGTAACGTGTATATGTCACAGTGGAAATGAGAATCCAGTGAGATTCCGAATCGCACTAGTGGAGATTGGAATTCCAGTTTGCACTAGGGCAAACTAGAATTCTCATCTCCACTGAATATTTGTTAGTGGAGATTGGAATTCCAGTTTGCCCTAGTGCAAACGGGAATCCAGTTTCAGTGGAGATGGGAATTCCAGTTTTTAACTAGAGGAAATAGGCCTCAGAGCACTGTGGTATGGTCAAGCCTGCAGGATGTGCTCTGCTGTCTGATTCTTGCCACACGGACAAAAGGGGGAGGGAACTAGCTTCAGCTTTGTGGCCATATGATGGTTTAGTCTGTTATGTCCAGTGCGGAGTCTGAGTAGGACGACTTGTTCTTCACGTTGGAGCAGGTGGTAGTCATCTTTCTCCGCTCTGGTTTTCCTCTTGTTTTTAATTATTGTCTTTTTTTCCTTGTACTGCAGCTGGGACGTGAACTGTTCCTTTGAGGCACCTTCCTTGGCAAGTTTGTCTGCAGCCTCGTTTCCTGCTATGTCGCAATGAGCTGGCACCCACTGAAGCACGACTCTTCGGTTCTGAGCAACCTGTTTGAGGGCGTTGTTGAGCTCAGTTTCTTTGTGGGCAGACAGAGTTTGGAGTGCTGACATTGCGTCTGTCAGAAAGACGACCTGAGGACATTCATGGTCTGATCCGTCAACTATTGTGGCTGCTGTCTTCAAGGTCTGTACTTCTGCACTATAGTTGGTGCAGTGCAAACCTGTGGGAATGCTCGCTGTTTGTGCCTCTCCCTCTGGGTACCGAACTAGCACGCCGGCTCCTCCATCTCTCACAGCATCAGTGGCTGACCCATCAGTGTAGGTGTAGATCCACGCTTCTTCAGGGTAGTGCATGGTCTGCAATCATGGCCAGGGTAAGCGCCTTCTTACTGGTGTCACTCATGTCACGTGATGTCACGCCTTTCACGGTTGTGTTGATCTCGAGGACCCTCTGGTTGGCTTCCCAGGGTGTTGGGCATGTTCCTGTGGCATCGAGCGGCAGAGTGCTTTCCGGCAGGTGGGGTAGGTACTGTCGCTTGAGGCTTCTGCTTTGGTGCACAAAGCTTGAGCGTTTCAGCCTGTTCCTGATAGGTTTTTCCATTCTGCTGTTCATTGGGTGCTTTGGTAGCCTTTTGTATTTCTCTGCTTGAATGCGTGTCTTTGTGTCTCTTCGAGTGATCAACGGTTGGACTCCTGTCAGGGACTGCATGGTCTTGATCGGAGTTGACCTCATTGCTCCCGTCAGGATACGGAGTGCTTGATTCTGGACTTTGTCCAGGGCTTGCAGGTTGGATTTGCAAGCGCTTGACCAGGCTGGAGCTCCGTATTCAAGTTGGGGTCTCACCGTGCCTTCATACAGTGTCTTCAGGGTCTTCTCACTGGCACCCTAGTTTGTTCCAGCCAGCTTTCTCATGATTGCCAATTTGCGTCTGGCTTTGTTTTCTGCTTTCTGGATCTGTGGTTTCCAGGTCAGTCGTTTGTCGAGGTACGTTGGTTCGTCATTATTCCATGAGTGGTGTGTCGCCAAGTTTGATGACTCCTGGCTTTTGTTTTGGGGACAAGGTGAAGAGTGTGGTCGTGGATTTCTCTTGATTGATCTTGACACACCAGTCGTCTGCCCAGGCTGCAAGTTTGGCAGCTGCCAGCTGCAGGCGGTATGTTGCTGTGGTTGAATGTTCTTCGGTGCACCACATTACCAGATCGTCAGCATACAAAGCAGCTTTGACTCCCTTTGGCATGCAGATCAAAAAGAGAGTTGGCGAGATCACTCCGCCTTGTGGGACACCGTGTCTATCCAGGCTGCAAAGACCATCTTCTGATTCTGGAAGGCATCCTCAATCTCATGAGACAGGTAGGTGGCCTGGTCTTCTGTGCTCTGGAACTGGCGGAAGCCTGCTTGCTCTGGTGCAAGGATGTCTTCTTTCCCCGGATATCAAAGAAGGCGTTGATTCACCATTCTTTCCATGGTCTTCCCAACACAGCTCGTGAGGATGATTGGACAGTAGCTTGGGGCTTTCTTCTTGTCTTTCCCTTTCTTGTGTATAGGGATTAGTGTAGCCTCTTTCCACACTTGTGGGACTTGGCCTTCTTTCCAGCTGAGGTTGAAGATGTCGAGAAGCTTGCCAGCAGCAGCACTTCCCAGATGGTTCAGCATTTCGTTGGATATCCCATCAGGCCCTGGCGACCTATTGTTTTTCAGCTTGCGTAGTGCCTGATGAGTGAAGGGTGCGTCCATGTCTTCTGGGCTAGCTTTGTTGCTTCTCCTCTCTCTTTGTTCCTTTCTTGCCTCCCTCTGTTTCTCTGCTCCAACATTGATGTGGCTTTCGCTTGCATAGCTGTTGGCAAAGTGATCGTCGGCTGGCTTTCCTGTAAGGATTTCGCCTCTGTCTTCAATGGTGATGTTGGCTCCTCTCACTTCCTCATCGCTCAGCTGTTTGGTAAGTTTCCAAAACTTTTCTCCATCTTTCTCCAAGTTAAGTGAGGCTGTCTTCTCTCTCCAGGTTCTACGGATAGCTTGCAGCTTTTCTTTCAGGAAACAAATCTGGCGTTGGCTTTTTGGAGGTAGTTGTGGTTCTCTTGTGAGGGGATCTCCTCCGCGTTCTTCCTAGCAGCCTCAAGATCATCTTGGAGTTCTTGTAGTATGTTGCTCCAGTATGGCTTGTATTCTCTACGGGCTCCACGTGGGATGGTCTCTCTGGCTGCCTGTTGGACACAAGAGTTGAATTCCTTTGTGACAGTGTTGATGGCCCTGCCATCTACCCGGACGCTCCGTGCGAGCTCACAGGTCCTGTGTCTGAAGAGCGCCAAGTTGGCCTTCTTGTAATTCCACCTCGCGTGGAGTGGCTGCATCCTGATACAATGCTTGTCGATTGTATCAAGTTGCTCTCCCACCTCTCTCTGCATACTTCCATGCAGATCATCCGTGCAGAAGGCAAGGTCTGGGGTAGATGTGCTTTTCCAGCGTCTAGAGTAGAAAGTGTGGGAATCATGTGGGTTGTTCACCAATTGTAGCTGATGATCGTCCTGCCAATTCTCGACCTCTTCCCCTCGTCTGTCCATGTGATCGTACCTCCAGCTCTAAGAGTGACTATTTAAATCCCCGAGCACAAGGAAGTGGGAGTCGTCAGTTGGAATGGTGTTGAGAGAAAGGGGCCGATCATTGGGGCAGAAGTAGTTCAGGATGTTCATTTCCACTGAGCCACTCTTGATCCTCAGCTTCTGGTACTCTGCTCCTTCCATGAAAACCTCTGTCTGGCAGGCACTGATGTTGTTTCTCACCAGGGTCAGAATGCCCCCTTTGTGCCTATTCTCTCGGTCAGACCTGAAGGTCTGATAGCCTCTGATCTTGAAGGCTTTGTTGCTCTGCAGGTGTGTCTCTTGTATGCAGCATACACTCACTTTCTTGTCAAACAGTGTGTGCTCTAATTCAGTCTTTTTATTGAAGACTCCTTCGGCGTTCCACTGCATGGCAATCGGCGGTTGCCGTCGTTTGATGTTTCGGCCAGTTGCTCTCCCCCGCTGCCCCCTGGCTCCACGAGACAGCTGGGAGGGACCACCAGTAGCTGAGGTTGGGCTCCTTTGAGGCATGGAGCCCGGCGCTGCACCTGCCTGGCGGGACTTCTAAGGACGAGCACCATCGCGTGCATTTCGACCATCGCGGGCATTTCGGACTGTCGACATTTCATTTTTGCGATTTGCGTGGATCTGTGGTTGGTTAAGGTGCGCCTGTTGACCCAGATCCTCCGACTTCAGCCCTTAGATTTCTTTCAGGGTTACCCCGCCCTTAGTTCCTGGCTCACAAACCAAACCCTGGGAACACATGCGGGATTTTTTACCGGGGGTCCCACCGTGGAGCTAGAGCTTTTAATGCAGCTCTTACTCGCATGGTGTAACCGTCATCGGACACGTAGGGAATTTATAGGGTAGTCAGTGCCATCTGCCAACACACCCCGTTCTGGTAGAGACACAGCTAGTTGGTCCGGGACTGCTTATTCTATATTCGCAGCTAGCCCCATATCTGGGGGCCGTTCCCCTATCTGCCACCTGGAGACCCGCCGGGTTGAGGATAGTCGCCCCCCTACTGAATTGGAAGTAGTCTGTTCCCGGGAGTTACTCAAATTGAAAACGGCTGTATTTTGAGTAGGAATCCCAGACTGTAATTCTCATTGTGACGCACTTTGCGCGACTCCTAGTTTAGATCAGTGCTGCCACTCGTATTCAAGGGAGAGAAGACTGCTGTAAAACTCTTGAAACTACGATTATTTCCCTTTGACTATGTTTGTAAGTGTGGTTCTTTGACAGTGTGTAATAAGATGGCAGCACTGTTGTTACGCTGTTTCATTGGCTGTGCATTATCCATTATTTTTAGATCAGTGGCTTGAACAGCTTTCCCGTATTCTAATTTTAGTGCGGAATACCCCCAAGAAAAGGTGAAAGGGCATATGTATCACCACGTGTCGATTGATAGTAATTGCTGTTGAGCACTTCTAGTTTGATCCACATAAAACACATAAAGTTGCTGCGACGAAAGTCGGGGTCAAAGAGAGGCAGAGGCAGAGCTGTCAATTCGTCAATGTTGTTGGGAAGGGCTCTGACATTGGAGAACGTGATTATGGGGAGGAGGTGCCTATACTTGCCACGCCTTTTCAATCTCTGCCTTAGTCCTCCTCAAGATCCACGTTTCTGGGGTCCTGATTTGGCCTATATGGTCCGCTGGACCCAAAAAGCAACAACTAACTAACTAACTATAACTATGCACGTTTCTGTCGTTCTTTCTTCGCATTTTGTGTATTCATAGCTTCAGTCAAGTCAGTAAGGGGAGGTTTCAAGTTCACTGAGCTGTGTTGAAGGGACAACAGAAACTCATGACTGTACCGGTTAATGTCGGGTCCGGCCGGTCCATGTTGAGGAGCGGAAAATATCACAGGCACGAAGTCACACAGCAAGTACACCGATATCACAGCCACTACACACCTTCCTCCCATCATGACACACAAGCACAGCCGTTTAAGAGACGTAAAACAGTCCACATATGACGAAAAAACACAATATTTGCAGACAGAAACGGGTCGGCAGCAGACTTGCGCCCCTTTCCCCACACAACACTGATGTTCATTTAACAGAAATAGGAACATAATTTTATTTACACAACGGCTGCTCGATTGCATTTACTTTGTCAGGGATCAGGTACTTAGTACGTCATTCAATTTCGTCAGAGGATATTGATGTGTAATGACTCAAAATTCAGAACTAGTCGAGCCTCCCGGACGGCATTTATTCGCAATAATCGACCGACTCTGTTGTAACTTTCAAAAACAACAATCCGTGATGTTTAAGCACAGACATTTGTGGCTGGATTCAAAAAGGTTATAGTTTATACTACTCGGCACACTTTGATTCTCATATTGTGTCGGTAAACGAGATTTGATCTGCTTTTGTTCTCGTTGATCGACTTTTCACATTTGTGACCCTCCACCACGAAATGAGTCGCATGTCACCTCACGCGGTTCTGCGCTAGGCATAATATAAGTCCGGGGGGTGTCTATAGTAACAGTGTGAGGGTCACCTTAGTCACAGGCTTATAACTCAAAAAGTGCTCACTCTTTTCTAAAACGGTTTTCACCACTGGATAGAGAATAACAAGAAGGGCAAAGCCCATACGACTCACATGCTTGACCTTGACATGACCTTGACCTTCAGGGTCAAGGTCAAATAACTAAATCTAGCAATGACATCATACACTAAGAACTTCTTTACACATTTTTCCTACCAAAATACATGTGACCTTGACCCAAGGTCAAGGTCATCCAAGGTCATGCAACACAAAGCTGTTAATTCAAGACATAGGAAGTACAATGGTGCTTATTGGCTCTTTCTACCATGAGATATGGTCACTACTGGCCGTATAAAATTTCATCTCACACGGCATCACTGCAGAGCGCCTAGAACTGTACCCACGGAATATGCGCGATATAAGACTCATTGATTGACTTTCAGTGGTTCACTACCTTATTTTGGTCACATTTCATAAGGGTCAAAGTGACCTTGACCTTGATCATGTGACCAAATGTGTCTCATGATGAAAGCATAACATGTGCCCCACATAATTTTTAAGTTTGAAACAGTTATCTTCCATAGTTCAGGGTCAAGGTCACTTCAAAATATGTATACAATCCAACTTTGAAGAGCTCCTGTGACCTTGACCTTGAAGCAAGGTAAACCAAACTGGTATCAAAAGATGGGGCTTACTTTGCCCTATATATCATATATAGGTGAGGTATTCAATCTCAAAAACTTCAGAGAAAATGGGAAAAATGTGAAAAATAGCTGTTTTTTATACAACATTTATGGCCCCTGCGACCTTGACCTTGAAGCAAGGTCAAGATGCTATGTATGTTTTTTGGGGCCTTGTCATCATACACCATCTTGCCAAATTTGGTACTGATAGACTGAATAGTGTCCAAGAAATATCCAACGTTAAAGTTTTCCGGACGGCCGGCCGGCCGGCCGGCCGGACGGACGGACGGACGGACGGACGGACGACTCGGGTGAGTACATAGACTCACTTTTGCTTCGCATGTGAGTCAAAAAACTCTTTAAGAAAATGTAAAAATATGAAAATCATGAAAAGGTGACATGCGACTCATTCCGTGGTGGAGGGTCACATTTAGTCAAGTTTTGACTAAATGTTTTAACGTAGAGGGGGAATCGAGACGAGGGTCGTGGTGTATGTGTGTCTGTCTGTCTGTCTGTGTGTGTGTGTGTGTGTGTGTAGAGCGATTCAGAGTAAACTACTGGACCGATCTTTATGAAATTTGACATGAGAGTTCCTGGGTATGATATCCCCGGACGTTTTTTTCATTTTGTTCGATAAATGTCTTTGATGACGTCATATCCGGCTTTTTGTAAAAGTTGAGGCGGCACTGTCACACCCTCATTTTTCAATCAAATTGATTGACATTTTGGCCAAGCAATCTTCGACAAAGGCCGGACTTCGGTATTGCATTTCAGCTTGGTGGCTTAAAAATTAATTAATGCCTTTGGTCATTAAAAATTAGAAAATTGTAATTACATTTTTTTTAAATAAAACGATCCAAATTTACGTTCATTTTATTCTTCATTATTTTCTGATTCCAAAACCAAATAAATATGTTTTATTCGGATTAAAAACAAGCTCTCAAAATTAAAAATATAAAAATTATGATCAAAATCAAATTTCCGAAATCGATTTAAAAACAATTTCATCTTATTCCTTGTCGGTTCCTGATTCCAAAAACATATAGATATGATATGTTTGGATTAAAAACACGCTCAGAAAGTTAAAACGAAGAGAGGTACAGAAAAGCGTGCTATGCAGCACAGCGAAACCACTTCCGCGCTAAACAGTCTCGTCAGTTTCACTGCGTTTTGCACGAGCGGCGGACTACGGTCATTGTGAAAAAAATGCTGTACGTTCAGTTTCATTCTGTGAGTTCCACAGCTTGACTAAATGTAGTAATTTTGCCTTACGCGACTTGTTCTTTTTGTTGTAAAACGTACCTGTTTTCCAGGATGCCTGAAACTTATGCCCAGATGTTTCGTTGGAAGACCGCAGTGCAACTCGTAACTTGTTGCCAGACGAGAGGATCGGAGGGAAGGAGCCTGTTCCGCAAGGGCCGGCCAGTAAAGGGTCGCTTGACATCAGACCGTCGCGTACCTGCATCAAAATGTCATTACACTTTATTTTTTATAATTAATCTTTTCGACACCATGAAATGTTTCATAATCGTAAAAGTTCGCGCCAAGTTTGCCGGGCCTGGGTTTGCTCCTAACGTAGGTCACAATCAGTACTAGTAGTTTCATATTCATCAAACAACACAAACGCTATAATTAAAGTGGTAAAGAACTAAAAGCACAACAACGATAACTTTCTTTCTTTATTTGGTGTTTAACGTCGTTTTCAACCACGAAGGTTATATCGCGACGAGGGAAAGGGGGGAGATGGGATAGGGGAAAGGGGGGAGATGGGATAGAGCCACTTGTTAAGTGTTTCTTGTTCACAAAAGCACCAATCAAAAAATTGCTCCAGGGGCCTGCAGCGTAGTACAATACACAAAGTCACAAAGATGTGAGTAGCATATTTGTGAGGTGAAACCACGTCGTGTTTTTAACCTCCCTAAATGTTGTACAGGCGAGGGTAGCTGACCGGACTGGCGTTATTCACGTGTTTCGGGTGTTGCACGTAAAACTGGCTTAGCTTGATGTGAGTTGTGTTTGAGACATGTAGCTGGTCTGGGGTAAATAACGACACAGCGTGTGAGATTTCCAACCGGGAAGGTTGTTCAGCGTGTGTCAGACTTGTTCTGGGAACAAGTACTCTTTCAAGAGACGGGTCTCTTAAGGTAAATGATTTACTATGTTGTATATTAGTGACGTTGGAATACATAGCTGGAGCGTAAAGGTTAGTGTGTATAAAGTGCACCCAATCTTAGTGTGAAGCGTTGAGAGAATTCTTGATGTAATTGTTTCACGGTTTTTCATGGGGAATTTCTTGAACATAATTGCTACGCATTTATGTTATGTTTAAGACGGTCATGCTTTGTATGGGGAGTGTTATTCATTGATTAAGTGTTAGTTTGGATATTGAATCTGTACGGAATGTGAACGTGGAATGAACGAGAATGTATGAGTGGTACATGAACGTTTGGAAGAAGAGATGGTTTTAGAGAATGTTGTATTAAGACTTGGTTAAATTCTTTAGGAGTTTCCATGGGGGTTTTCCATGGCGTATAAGGGAGGGACCTTACACGAGAGAAGCGCTAGACGACGGTGGAAGCAAGGGACCACCTCTGCGCAGATGACTAGACGAGTGGAGTCTTCATCGAGACCGGTCGTAGCTGACGACGGTTGTTTCCGCTACGGGCGGAAGGGTTTCTCGGGGAGAAACCTGGAAGGTGTGTGTGGGCATCTTCCGTGAGATGTGTGTTGGCGTCTTCAGTGGAAGGTGCGTGTTGGCATCTTCAGTGGAAGGTGTGTGTTGGCATCTTCAGCGAAAGGTGTGTGTTAGCATCTCTGTGTGTTGGCATCTCAATTCATTATTCTACGAGGATTCAGCGGGACAAGTAAGTGAACTGGCGACATGCAGTGAGCCGTGATACGAACTCGTGAGTGTCTGTTGGTACCTTCTTGTGTGCGTTAATCTATATTTGAGAAAGTATTGTTATAATATGTATTTACATGCCTTGAGTGAAAGCTGGAAGATTGTGCGAACTGTGTGTTGAAAAGTTGTTCGTATTGATGTATTTAAAGTGAAGAAGTATGTTGTTTTGGTTGAGGAAATAATGAGCCTGCATCCTCCCAAATTCTGTTTTTGAAGTGTTTGGTGTGAAAGGGTAGAGACAGTGCAAAAGGGCAGAACACGCATAATAAATTCACATGCAAACCACTTCGTGACAGTGGTGACCCCGACTTAGCCCTAAATAGGTTTTTGTTTCTAAGGGTAGATTTTTGTTGTAGTTAAAAAGCAGTTGCTTCCCTTTCATTGGAGAAATTGAGAAATTGAGAAAGAAGTGCCTTAGTGTAGCTAATTATACATACTTTGATACTTTGCGTATTGTAGTGTTTGTGTATGTGTATGTTATTGTTACCCCTCTCCAGCTCTAGGGGTCTACGTAGTTGTATAGTTCGTACGTAGAGAGGGCCTTAGTTTCTGTTTGCTTCCTGTTCTGTGTATTTATTATCTATCTTTCTATCTAAATTCTAGCTCCCTTTCCTATAAGTTTTTTTTAAAACTATTTTTCTTAGATTCTATCTTGGATTGATTGTTGTGTATGATTGTTGTCGTTGAGGTGCAGGCTTATTTTAAATAAAATAGTGTAGGGTGTGCCATTTTTTTTTGTAAATTCTGAAATTTTGTATTTTTTTGGGTTGGTCTCTGATTTTTTTTTAGTTGTGTACTCTGGCTTGAAAAGTGTTTTGTTTATTATTGTTATTGTTGTTCCTATTTGTAGTTGGATTAGTAATAGGGTGATTATCTCCCCTATACTAGTGTTTGATATTTAGTTGTTGGTTTGGGGAAGTTTTGTGGGTTTTTTGTTTTATTTTTTTTGTGTGGTTAGTAATATTTTGCAAACATTTGTACTTAGACAAATTTTTTGGGTAATTTTTTTGTTGTTGTTGTCGTTGAGAAGATTTAAATTTTGTTTCGGTTTTGCTCTGGCGATTGATTTTCCTTAAAGGATCTGACGCTGGTTAGTGGTGTGTGGAATTGAAATTTTCATTTAAAGTGTATTATTTGGGTTTGAGAAACTTTGAAATTTCCAGTTAATTTATTTTTTATTTTTGTTGTTGTTGATGTTTTAAAGTTGTTAGTTTAAGTTTGACATTGATTGACAAGGTTTGAAGCTGTTATTAATTGTTTAATCTGATATTTTCTAAATTATATTTTTTTTTTTTGAACTCTATTAAGTTTATTGTTTATTTTTGAGACTGGTTGTGTAAATAGTTAAGTAGTAAACAATTTGAGGATTGTTTTTAAAAAGGCACAAGATTTCTTGTAGTTTAGTATTTTATGATACTCTTTTGTGTGTGTTTAGTATTGCAAGAAACTGGTGTATGATACAACTTTTTGATACTTAAAACAATTTTGTGAACTGGTGTTACTTGATCCATTGTATTACGTTGAGATTACTTTGATATTTTGACATTGTAAAGATGGCTGAGCATAGTGATACTGGTGGTAACACATATGCTGATTATTTGGCATTGGGAGAGAAGCATGGGTTAAACGCAGAAGCTTTGTTTAAGTTTGCCCAGGATCAGGTGGATAGAGAAGAGAGAATTCAGGAAAGGGAAGCAAAGAAAGCAGCAGCTGAGGCTGAGGCGAAGAAAGCTGAGGTTGAGACAAAGAAGATAGAAGCTCAAGCTCAGGCCGAAGCAAAGAAACAGGAAACAGAAGTAAAAAGATTAGAAACTGAGGCTGAGACAAAAAGATTAGAAACTGAGGCTGAGACAAAAAGGTTAGAAATTGAGGCAAATAGGGATGCAAAGAGGTTAGAAGCAGATACTGAAGCGAGGAAAATGGATTTGGAGTTTAAGAAAGCAGAGGCGCAGCAAAGTACAGGTGGAAATGCAGGTGGAAGATCAGGTCCCAGCATTAGGCCCCAGTACCCAAAACTCCCCATGTTCAAGGAAGATAAGGATGACATTGACAGTTTCTTGTTCAGATTTGAAACGCATGCAAAGGCGAACAAATGGAATGATTCAGAGTGGGCTACATACTTATCAGCTTATCTGGAGGGTGGAGCTTTGTCATTGTTTCATTCATTGTTTTCAACGGGTACTTTGTCGTATGAAGACTTGAAGAAAGAGTTGTTGAAGAAGTTTCAGTGCACTCGAGATGGATTTCGTAAGAAATTTCGCAATACGAAGCCAGAGGCGGATGAAAGTTTTGGCACATACGTAACAAAGATGAAGCATTTGTTCAACCGTTGGTTGAATTTGTCTGATATAGAAACCTCATATGAAGCATTGTTTGATTTTGTGTTGTGTGAGCAGATTCTTAACAGTGTATGCACTGATTTGTGGGTCTTTTTGAAAGAACGTGATTGTAACAATTCAAAAGACATGATTGCTAGCGCAGAAACTTACAAATCAGCCCATCCGAATAAATGTTTGGCCAAAAAGGAACAAGTAAATCCTTTGGGGACTGGAAACGTAGCTTTCAAACAGAATCGTGGACCAGGACAGTTGTACAATCGTGGTCAAGGTGATAGTGGCAGAAGACAAGATGGTATGGGCAGAAATACCAGGTTTCAAGGCAGAGGTGAGGATCGTAAGCGGGGTAGAAGAGGATGGCAGCAAGGAGGTACTAGAGGTACAGGTGCTAAACAGCGGAATCAGGACACATGTTACAGATGTGGGGAATTGGGCCATTACGTTAGAGGTTGTGCAAAGGTTGCAAATTCAGCAAAGTCGGTAGCTGATTGTCAGGACGCTGGAGTGGTGGTAAGCTCGGCAGCATTCGGGTCGTTGCCATTAGCGGAAGGTCTCGTTAATGGGAAGCAAGTGTCAGTACTGAGAGACACAGGAGCTAATGTAGCTGGGGTAAGGAAGTCGTTGGTCTTACCAAGCCAGTACATAAAGGGAGAGGTCCAAAAAGTGAAGGGTTTCAGTGGACGGATTGATTTGTATCCATTGGCGGAAGTGGTTGTCGATACCCCATATTTTCAGGGAAAGTTGAAATGTTGTGTGCTCACAGACCCAGTCGCTGACCTAGTGATAGGTAATCTTCGGGGTGTGGTACCCAGAGTAGATTTGTTCCTTGGGAATACGCAGGGTGTTGGATTGTGTGCTGATGTAAGTCACAAGAAAATCACTGAAGAGGTGGTACTTGAGAAGGTCGTGTGTGGTACGAGTAGGGCAAAAGCCAAAAAGAAACTGGAGGATTCCCCGGTGCCATTGAAAAATGTGGTTACTCCTGATTTGTCGGTTAACGAGGAGGATCTGAAAAGTTTGCTGAGAGAAGATGAGACATTGGAAGAGGTGTTGAGTGTGTCACGAGAGGATGAGAAGTATGCAGTTTGTGCAGAGAAAGTTGTTGATGTTGAGGAAGTAAGTAGTGGATATCGCGAAAGCATTTCACTGAGGTCTGACTGGGGCAGTCATGATGTTTTCCCAAGTAAATGTGGAGAGGCAAATGTTGCAGTGTTACCTCTGACTGAGGAGAGGAAAACGTTGCCGTTACCTACATTGCCTAAGGGGAAGGAAGAGACAATGGGAGACATTGTTTTTGATCCTGGTTTGACAGATGGTCAAAAGGATGATATGGAACAGGTGTTTGGAAAGATGGTTGACATTTTCAAAACATGTGATGCGGTGGTGTCTTTAACGGCAAGAATTAGGATTCGAGGTTCATCCAATAGCATGAGACAGGAATACGTTGACAGACAGGTTGTCCAGGTCATTCGTAGATCAGAGCATACCACAGGTTTATGGGATGTGTGGAAAAAGAAGGTTGTTTTGATCAAAAGAAAACTCAAGAATTTTCTTTTTTCCCCGGGAAGGGGGATGTCACAAAGATGTGAGTAGCATATTTGTGAGGTGAAACCACGTCGTGTTTTTAACCTCCCTAAATGTTGTACAGGCGAGGGTAGCTGACCGGACTGGCGTTATTCACGTGTTTCGGGTGTTGCACGTAAAACTGGCTTAGCTTGATGTGAGTTGTGTTTGAGACATGTAGCTGGTCTGGGGTAAATAACGACACAGCGTGTGAGATTTCCAACCGGGAAGGTTGTTCAGCGTGTGTCAGACTTGTTCTGGGAACAAGTACTCTTTCAAGAGACGGGTCTCTTAAGGTAAATGATTTACTATGTTGTATATTAGTGACGTTGGAATACATAGCTGGAGCGTAAAGGTTAGTGTGTATAAAGTGCACCCAATCTTAGTGTGAAGCGTTGAGAGAATTCTTGATGTAATTGTTTCACGGTTTTTCATGGGGAATTTCTTGAACATAATTGCTAGGCATTTATGTTATGTTTAAGACGGTCATGCTTTGTATGGGGAGTGTTATTCATTGATTAAGTGTTAGTTTGGATATTGAATCTGTACGGAGTGTGAACGTGGAATGAACGAGAATGTATGAGTGGTACATGAACGTTTGGAAGAAGAGATGGTTTTAGAGAATGTTGTATTAAGACTTGGTTAAATTCTTTAGGAGTTTCCATGAGGGATTTCCATGGCGTATAAGGGAGGGACCTTACACGAGAGAAGCGCTAGACGACGGTGGAAGCAAGGGACCACCTCTGCGCAGATGACTAGACGAGTGGAGTCTTCATCGAGACCGGTCGTAGCCGACGACGGTTGTTTCCGCTACGGGCGGAAGGGTTTCTCGGGGAGAAACCTGGAAGGTGTGTGTGGGCATCTTCCATGAGATGTGTGTTGGCATCTTCAGAGAAAGGTGCGGGTTGGCATCTTCAGTGGAAGGTGTGTGTTGGCATCTTCAGCGAAAGGTGTGTGTTAGCATCTCTGTGTGTTGGCATCTCAATTCATTATTCTACGAGGATTCAGCGGGACAAGTAAGTGAACTGGCGACATGCAGTGAGCCGTGATACGAACTCGTGAGTGTCTGTTGGTACCTTCTTGTGTGCGTTAATCTATATTTGAGAAAGTATTGTTATAATATGTATTTACATGCCTTGAGTGAAAGCTGGAAGATTGTGCGAACTGTGTGTTGAAAAGTTGTTCGTATTGATGTATTTAAAGTGAAGAAGTATGTTGTTTTTGGTTGAGGAAATAATGAGCCTGCATCCTCCCAAAGTCTGTTTTTGAAGTGTTTGGTGTGAAAGGGTAGAGACAGTGCAAAAGGGCAGAACACGCATAATAAATTCACATGCAAACCACTTCGTGACATGGGATAGAGCCACTTGTTAAGTGTTTCTTGTTCACAAAAGCACCAATCAAAAAATTGCTCCAGGGGCCTGCAGCGTAGTACAATACATGACCTTACTGGGAGAATGCAAGTTTCCAGCACAAAGGACCAAACATTTCCCACACACTGCTTGACCAAAATCTTCACAAACATTGACCATATTCTACACTGCTGTGCGGGGGCCCGGGTAGCTCAGGTGGTAGAGCACTGGACTTGTGATCGAAAGGTCGCTGGTTCGAATCCGGGCCGGGACGGACACGGGTCAACTTTATGTGCAGACCCAGAGACGGTATCCATCTCCCACCCCCGTGTCACCACAATGGCACGTTAAAGATCTTGGTCATTCTACCATAAGTGCAGATGGCTGATACCACCTAAACACGCAAACATCAAAAGCCGTGAGGGCGTAAAAACTCGAATCGTATAAACCAATTCATGTCCAATATAGGCAATTAAGACCTGACGGACAATAAGCCCCTTAAAATTTACTATCTATACAAGAACCACTTAACAAGGGTAATAAGTGAAGAATTTTATGGGTGAGAAAAGGAAAGTAAAAGGACTTTGGGGAGGCAGAAATAAAGAAACAAGAAAAAGATCCTAATTAGGTTCACGGCATCGAGAGTGATGCGACCTTCTCTCAGAAGTTAGTAGAGAAGGCTCCCCCATCCACCACCCGGGGGACGCGCCTCTACGCCAGTTAGGGGGCGCGAGGACAACAACGATAAATGCCAGCACGAAAACCATCTACAACAACGACGCAGATTGGTTGCGCGAAATATTGACTGAGATTGGAAGAGTAAGAAGTGATATTTAACCCTGGACCCGGGACATAAATAGACAAGTCGCGTAAGGCGAAAATACAATATTTAGTCAAGTAGCTGCCATTTTTCAGCAAGACCGTTTTCTCGTAGCATCGTCAGTCCACCGCTCATGGCAAAGGCAGTGACATTGACAAGAAGAGCGGGGTAGTAGTTGCGCTAAGAAGGATAGCACGCTTTTCTGTACCTCTCTTTGTTTTAACTTTCTGAGCGTGTTTTTAATCCAAACATATCATATCTATATGTTTTTGGAATCAGGAACCGACAAGGAATAAGATGAAAGTGTTTTTAAATTGATTTGGACAATTTAATTTTGATAATAATTTTTATATATTTAATTTTCAGAGCTTGTTTTTAATCCGAATATAACATATTTATATGTTTTTGGAATCAGCAAATGATGGAGAATAAGATAAACGTAAATTTGGATCGTTTTATACATTTTTATTTTTTTTTACAATTTTCCGATTTTTAATGACCAAAGTCATAAATTAATTTTTAAGCCACCAAGCTGAAATGCAATACCGAACCCCGGGCTTCGTCGAAGATTACTTGACCAAAATTTGAACCAATTTGGTTGAAAAATGAGGGCGTGACAGTGCCGCCTCAACTTTCACGAAAAGCCGGATATGACGTCATCAAAGACATTTATCAAAAAAATGAAAAAAACGTTCGGGGATTTCATACCCAGGAACTCTCATGTAAAATTTCATAAAGATCGGTCCAATAGTTTAGTCTGAATCGCTCTACACACACACACAGACACACGCACGCACGCACGCACGCACACACATACGCACATACACCACGACCCTCGTTTCGATTCCCCCTCGATGTTAAAATATTTAGTCAAAACTTGACTAAATATAAAAAGGAAGCAGCAGGCACAGAGATGAACAACCATGCAAGTACCCTTTTTCTCGTGCTCATTCATACATTTAAACATATGCATTGACATGCACGCACGTGCACACACGAATACACACACTGCCAAACACAGAAAAGACTGAATGATTTGACGTGGGTGGAGAGAGGACCTTTATTTCCCCGGACATGTATGAATGTGTGTGCACAGCATAGCTCAAAAACCACACAACAGATCTTCATGGTATTTGACATGCCAGAATGAGTTTTACAATTGTTTTTGCTGACAGAACAAAACAATCACTTTTTTTTATTCTTCAAGAATAATAACAGATGCGCTACATACAAACATTCCATGTACATTCTTAATCAGACATGGGCGGTATGTAATTTCAACGCGAGAGTAATCTTTGAGAAGTGGGCCAATTCAAAGCGCTGAGCACAGCTGACTCGCGTGACTGAGCATTGCTCTTGAAAAAGCATTTTGCAAAAATATTCGTGCGCGTTTACACAAGTGCGCTGTGAGTGGCCGGTGTTGAATATGTTTACAATTTAAATGTAATTTAAAACTGTTATTTCTCTTAAAGCCTGTTAATGTTCTTTTTACATTTAGTCAAGTTTTGACTAAATGTTTTAACATCGAGGGGGAATCGAAACGAGGGTCGTGGTGTATGTGTGTGTGTGCGTGTGTGCGTGCGTGCGTGTAGAGCGATTCAGACCAAACTACTGGACCGATCTTTATGAAATTTGACATGAGAGTTCCTGGGTATAATATCCCCGAACGTTTTTTTCATTTTTTTGATAAATGTCTTTGATGACGTCATATCCGGCTTTTCGTGAAAGTTGAGGCGGCACTGTCACGCTCTCATTTTTTAACCAAATTGGTTGAAATTTTGGTCAAGTAGTCTTCGACGAAGCCCGGACTTCGGTATTGCATTTCAGCTTGGTGGCTTAAAAATTAATTAATGACTTTGGTCATTAAAAATCTGAAAATTGTAAAAAAAAATATTTTTTTCTAAAACGATCCAAATTTACGTTCATCTTATTTTCCATCATTTGCTGATTCCAAAAACATATAAATATGTTATATTGGGATTAAAAACAAGCTCTGAAAATTAAATATATAAAAATTATTATCAAAATTAAATTGTCGAAATCAATTTAAAAACACTTTCATCTTATTCCTTGTCGGTTCCTGATTCCAAAAACATATAGATATGATATGTTTGGATTAAAAACACGCTCAGAAAGTTAAAACAAAGAGAGGTACAGAAAAGCGTGTTATCCTTCTCAGCGCAAGTACTACCCCGCTCAGGCAAAAATATAAAGTTAAGCTGCGAAGAGGCTCTTTTTGGGTATTTCACACGTGATATCCCCAGAGAGAAAACCTTCATAATTAATCACCTTATATTGATATCGAAAATGTGCATAAGCCAGTTTAAGTACGGAAATCCAAAAACTAACATGAAGATCTTATTTCAGAACCAAGCTCGAGTTCGAAATTTCTAGTAAAATTGAACTGTGTATAAGAATATAGATAACTAGTAGTATTGTGCTGTTAATGTAAAGTTATTTATATATGCGCTGTATGATGCTGTGCTGAAAACTGGTACTGTAATTGGTAATTTGTAAATTCTCGCCTTTGTCTATCGAGCGTTGGATTAATTAACTTGTTATGTATTGTCCCGCTGAAAATGTATTATATAACAGAATTATGGGAACAGCAACAACAACACACGCGCACACACACACACACACACACACACACACACACACACACACACATACACACACACACACACACACACACGAACATACACGCAGACATTAGTTAAATTGTAATGTAAAAGAAAACAAAATTAAAACTTCATTAAAAAAAAAAAAAAAGACCAATGAAGAAGGATATGCTCACCGCCCAAAAAGAAAGAAAAAAAAAAAAAAAAAAAAAAAAAAAGACGAAAGAGGCAAAAAAGATGGGTTGAAGCAGCCTTGCATGCAACTGAGGTCGAAAAAAAAAAAAAAAAGTACTACCCCGCTCTTCCTGTCAATTTCACTGCCTTTGCCGTGCGCGGTGGACTGACGATGCTACGAGTATACGGTCTTGCTGCGTTGCGTTGCGTTCAGTTTCATTCTGTGAGTTCGACAGCTACTTGACTAAATGTTGTATTTTCGCCTTACGCGACTTGTTTTGTTTGTTAAATCTGACAGGGTACATCTGTATTTTTAAAACATTTTATGGTATGTCGCATAACTGCATAATGTCTCAAAATGATTTAAGATGATGTGTGTACTTTACGACATGTGTTAGCTCCCAAAGTTTGAAGGTAATGAGTTCAGGAGTTGCTGAAATGTACCGGTTTTATGTTTCAGATTTATAACTGGCCATTGTGTCCGAAGCTTTACACTCAGTTACGACTGAGAGACGTACACTTAAGGTTATTTTCTTTTCAAGGCCGACTTCTGGTTGACAAGCCATATGCATACCCCTTCTTTTATTAAAACACAGCTTTAAGGCCCTTGCTGATTTTAACCAACCAATGTTCTTGTGCAACAATTTAAACTGGCTTCGCGTGCTATTATTCACTGGCATAGTTAATACATTTACAAGCCGTACATGTTCATTGGTTTTACTGTACAGTATTAAACACAATGTCAAGGAGGTTTTATGAGGGACATTTTGAAAAATTGTCTGTGCATAGTTTTGGTTTTGTAAACTCCGGGTTCTGCCCACAGCCCTCTTTTGATTGGATTATTCTCAACCCCCTAGCTGTTAATGTTTTCAGTTATAAAACATACCTTGGCATAATGTCAACTCTTTTTGCATTTTAATAACATCTGATAAAATATATCCATCTACACTTCTCGTCATAAGTTTGAGGGCAGATCTTTCTGATGAGGCTGTTGATTGTAAAACCAAGTATATGACTGAAAAGGCCATTGATTTCCCTACCTTGTTCAGAAAACAGATTGAGTTTACATGAAGTATTGTCAATACACTGGAACCTACAATACACACCCCCAAAAATCAAATTCGCAAAATCAAGGTTCCCGCGATAAAATCGACAAAAAAATCAGAAAAATTAAATCGAAACATGTTTAGCATGTCATTAGACAGAACAACTACATCTGCACCCAAAACAGTCAGTTTTGTTCACATATCTTGCCTAACATTGACGCTATGGCATGCTGAGCGGTGTAGGTGTCAATCCTCTCAGCAGGCATACAATAAGGGAGTTTTTGAAGCCGTTTTAGCGGGTAATGAGACAAAAAATGGTACATTTGAGTAACTCGTTAACGCATTGTCTGCAAACTTTCAGAGATTTGTGCTAATACATGTCGTAAACTACACACGGAATCTCAAGTCATTTGAAATATTAGTTCTGCTGTTATGCGACATACCAGAAAGAGTTTTAAAAATAAAGATGTACTCTGTCCGATTAAACAGAAGAAACAAGTCGCGTAAGGCGAAAATACAATATTTAGTCAAGTAGCTGTCGAACTCACAGAATGAAACTGAACGCAACGCAACGCAGCAAGACCGTATACTCGTAGCATCGTCACTCCACCGCCCGTGGCAAAGGCAGTGCCCGTGGAATTGACAAGAAGAGCGGGGTATTCGTTGCGCTGAGAAGGATAGCACGCTTTTCTGTACCTCTCTTCGTTTTAACTTTCTGAGCGTGTTTTTAATCCAAACATATCATATCTATATGTTTTTGGAATCAGGAACCAACAAGGAATAAGATGAAAGTGTTTTTAAATTGATTTCGAAAAAAAAATTTGATAATAATTTTTATATATTTAATTTTCAGAGCTTGTTTTTAATCCGAATATAACATATTTATATGTTTTTGGAATCAGCAAATAATGGAGAATAAGATAAACGTAAATTTGGATCGTTTTATAAATTTTTATTTTTTTTTACAATTTTCAGATTTTTAATGACCAAAGTCATTAATTAATTTTTAAGCCACCAAGCTGAAATGCAATACCGAAGTCCGGGCTTCGTCGAAGATTACTTGACCAAAATTTCAACCAATTTGGTTGAAAAATGAGGGCGTGACAGTGCCGCCTCAACTTTCACAAAAAGCCGGATATGACGTCATCAAAGACATTTATCAAAAAAATGAAAAAAACGTTCGGGGATTTCATACCCAGGAACTCTCATGTCAAATTTCATAAAGATCGGTCCAGTAGTTTAGTCTGAATCGCTCTACACACACACACACACAGACACACACACAGACACACGCACATACACCACGACCCTCGTTTCGATTCCCCCTCGATGTTAAAATATTTAGTCAAAACTTGACTAAATATAAAAACAAGTCGCGTAAGGCGAAAATACAATGTTTAGTCAAGTAGCTGTCGAACTCACAGAATGAAACTGAACGCAATGCAACGCAGCAAGACCGTATACTCGTGGTCCACCGCTCACGGCATAGGCAGTGAAATTGACAAGAAGAGCGGGGTAGTGGTTACGCTATGCTGCATAGCACGCTTTTCTGTACCTCTCTTCGTTTTAACTTTCTGAGCGTGTTTTTAATCCAAACATATCATATCTATATATTTTTGGAATCAGGAACCGACAAGGAATAAGATGAAAGTGTTTTTAAATTGATTTCGAAAAAAAAAATTTCATAATAATTTTTATATATTTAATTTTCAGAGCTTGTTTTTAATCCGAATATAACATATTTATATGTTTTTGGAATCAGCAAATGATGGAGAATAAGATAAACGTAAATTTGGATCGTTTTATAAATTTTTATTTTTTTTTACAATTTTCAGATTTTTAATGACCAAAGTCATTAATTAATTTTTAAGCCACCAAGCTGAAATGCAATACCGAACCCCGGGCTTCGTCGAAGAGTACTTGACCAAAATTTCAACCAATTTGGTTGAAAAATGAGGGCGTGACAGTGCCGCCTCAACTTTCACGAAAAGCCGGATATGACGTCATCAAAGATATTTATCAAAAAAATGAAAAAAACGTTCGGGGATTTCATACCCAGGAACTCTCATGTCAAATTTCATAAAGATCGGTCCAGTAGTTTAGTCTGAATCGCTCTACACACACACACACACAGACACACACACACACGCACATACACCACGACCCTCGTTTCGATTCCCCCTCGATGTTAAAATATTTAGTCAAAACTTGACTAAATATAAACAAGTCGCGTAAGGCGAAAATACAACATTTAGTCAAGTAGCTGTCGAACTCACAGAATGAAACTGAACGCAACGCAACGCAGCAAGACCGTATACTCGTAGCATCGTCAGTCCACCGTTCACGGCAAAGGCAGTGAAATTGACAAGAAGAGCGGGGTAGTAGTTGCGCTGAGAACGATAGCACGCTTTTCTGTACCTCTCTTCGTTTTAACTTTCTGAGCGTGTTTTTAATCCAAACATATCATATCTATATGTTTTTGGAATCAGGAACCGACAAGGAATAAGATGAAAGTGTTTTTAAATTGATTTCGACAATTTAATTTTGATAATAATTTTTATATATTTAATTTTCAGAGCTTGTTTTTAATCCAAATATAACATATTTATATGTTTTTGGAATCAGAAAATGATGGAGAATAAGATGAACGTAAATTTGGATCGTTTTATGAAAGAAATATTTTTTTTACAATTTTCAGATTTTTAATGACCAAAGTCATTAATTAATTTTTAAGCCACCACGCTGAAATGCAATACCGTAGTCCGGGCTTCGTCGAACAATACTTGACCAAAATTTCAACCAATTTGGTTGAAAAATGAGGGCGTGACAGTGCCGCCTCAACTTTCACGAAAAGCCGGATATGACGTCATCAAAGACATTTATCAAAAAAATGAAAAAAACGTTCGGGGATTTCATTCCCAGGAACTTGCATGTCAAATTTCATAAAGATCGGTCCAGTAGTTTGGTCTGAATCGCTCTACACGCACACACACACACACACACATACACACACACATACACCACGACCCTCGTCTCGATTCCCCCCTCGATGTTAAAACATTTAGTCATAACTTGACTAAATGTAAAAATTAGCATGCATTTAGAAAAATAAAAGCTTCAATTTACCCTTAAATTTTATTCAGTTTCAACAATGGCTGTTCACAGCGCACTTGTTTAAACGCACACACAAATTCTTGGAAAAAAGCATTTTCAAGAGCCATTGATCAGTTAAGCGTGTCGGCAGTGAGCTTTGCTAGGCGTAAGCCGACATTTGCGCTCACCGCTCTGAATGAGTCAACTTCTTAAAAACTACTTTCGCGTTGAAATCCTCATACCACCCATGACCTGATAAAATATTGACATGAAATTTGAGTAGGTGGCGCATCTGTTACTGTTCTTGAAGATTTCAACAAATTATTATTTTTCGATGAGTCAGCAAAAACCTACCGTCAATTTAAGAACTCTTTCTGACATAACAAATAACAGCAGAACTAATGTCTCCAATGACTTGAAAGTCCGTATATACTTTACGACATGTGTTAGCACAAATCTCCGAAAGTTTGAAGGCGAGTCAGCGAGTT
Organism: Littorina saxatilis; assembly: GCF_037325665.1. Taxonomy (NCBI): domain Eukaryota; kingdom Metazoa; phylum Mollusca; class Gastropoda; order Littorinimorpha; family Littorinidae; genus Littorina; species Littorina saxatilis. The sequence goes on from NC_090258.1 coordinate 28,420,709, forward strand.
ACTCAAATGTTCCATTTTTTGTCTCAATACCCGTAAGTGTAGATCAGGCTTACACTCAGAAAGACTTGTATTTCGGCAACAGCACGATGACTGGTGAGCGACTCAGTCACGTAGTGAGATGTCCGGTTCGTAAGTGTCACGAGATGTTGTCGAAGTAATTCGATGCTAACCCTGCAGACTTCTGTTTTGCCACATTTTAAAACACATTAATTTTTGTTGTAAACTGTTTGTTTCCATGTTGGTGTGTTGTGTGCAATTAAACCTCCCTTTTAAGACACTCCACCCTACCCCCAATTTAAGGCATCTCCCCTTTAAGGCTTGCTTTCGTAGACTTTCTGTTCATACCTTCTGTAAATATAACCCCATTTTAAGACTCCTTCCTTTTTAAACCCTGAACTTCTCAGATTTTTGGAGGTCTTAAAAGGGGGGTTAAATGTACTAGATGTTGTTAACTAATGTTGCTTCTGGCTTCGGGTCCAGTGATTCATGTTGCTTCAGTGGTTGGCGATCGAATTCCGCAGTGACCAATACCAAATCAGTACCTTGTGAGCTTTGGTCAGTGTTGCAATTGATCACTAATAATACTTTAGAATAAAATTGAATAGAGTAAAATAAAACAAAATAAAGCAGAGTAAAGAAACAAACAAATACAATACAAATACCGCGCTGACAGGGCTCGAACCTACGACCTTTCGACTCAAACTGCAGCCAGTTTGCTAACCGTTGCGTTATAAAGACGTCCTTGCAATAAGAAAAAAAACTAAACTTGAAATTCGGGAAACCGAGAGGCAAAGGCACCCGATATTGAACTCGGTACATTACAGAAGACGAACTTTTTTTCTTGTTTCTTTCTAGAGTATTTTTGGCAGCAAGATAACGTAACAAAGCAGACACATGTTTGGTTGTCTTTATAGAACTTTATCTTGAACACATATGGGGGGGAAAGACACTGGTGATTTGTGTTTCTTCAAACCGGTGTCTTGTGCCTTTGCTTATCATAAGCCGTAGCACAACAAAGGTCTGTCAGTGTCTGTTGCTTCAGTGAATGATTTAGGTCAGCTCGGTTTGATATTCACGAGAAAAGCGTAGTTTGACTGTCTTTTTTTGTCTTTTTCTTTCTTTTTTGTTGTCTGGTAGACACTCGGTTTGATATGAGGAGGTGAATACGCTGCATAATCCATGGTAACCAGAAAATAATCTATGGTTACCAAAGCAATTGCCCAGTTAGGTTGCAAGAATAATGTTTTTCATCATGTTCACGTGTTTTCATTCACAAGCACCTGGGAAATAAATCTCATGTTCCCCAGGCAATAAATCCCCGGTTACCATAGTTGCAGGAAGCAGGTTATTGTTGTATTGTATTGTATGGGGAGATTTATATAGCGCTTGACGTGACGTTTTCTCTAAGCGCTTTACATATTAATTTCTGCCGTGTGAGATGGAATTTTTTTTACACAATATATCACGCATTCACATCGGCCAGCAAACCTCAAGCCTATTAGGGCGAGCATTCACCTTTCACGGCCTTTATTCCAAGTCACACGGGTATTTGGTGGACATTTTTAGCTATGCCTATACAATTTTGCCAGGAAAGACCCTTTTGTCAATCGTGGGATCTTTAACGTGCACACCCCAATGTAGTGTACACGAAGGGACCTCGGTTTTTCGTCTCATCCGAAAGACTAGCACATAACATGGATAATCAAAAGCAACCCTAATAGAAACGCTCGAGGATTCTTCGGCTCTTTTCATTGGTGTTTCCCCAGACCTAAACAGACGACACGACACTGCTTTGCAAAGTTCCCAAAACGAACTGGCAAACTGGCAAAAGTAAACAAAAACAAAACTACTACATGAAAGGTCATACATTCATCAAAAACAAATGAAACCTAACGATATGTTTTGTCTTCTTACAGAGTCATGGAGTGCGTGTATCTGTGTTTCGATACACAGACGTTCGGAGAAACACGAACGTCAAGTTCAAGTCAAACGACCCCTGACACACACATTTTGACCCGTGCACAAGACGTTGTATCGATAAACGAAGCACAAATAAGAAACAATAATAAAAGCAAAGAAAATAGCAACAAGGTATGC
>NC_090258.1:28427805-28475305 GCF_037325665.1 Littorina saxatilis
CTCTCTCTCTCTCTCTCTGTATTTTCTGTGACTTTCTCTTCATGCTTTTTTTGTCACAGCTGATTGAAAGACTCTCCATGTGGACTTTCTGAAAAATTATTTTGTTTGTTTCATTCACTCCCTCATTTCACTGTCTAACAAACTATAGTTCCAGTCGTTTAGGCCTACAGATTCATGACTGAATGGTTCCATAATGCTTTACGTTTTCCGCAGGTGGATAATGAGTTAATATTGTATACCTACCTCTATGTAATTTCGACAACATTCGTTCTGTGTGAACTCCATGTCCGTTATCGTCAACTCGATGACTTGCTGTTGATCTGGAATCGTGATAGTCCAGAGGCAGTCAGTGTAATAATATTGATTCTTCGGATAGCATGTCCTGAAGGAGTTTTGACGATCTGTTATCGAAGCAACGTTTGCTGGATATCCTGGTGATGTGAGATTCCCGGAGCTTGTACTTTTGCTTCCTCCACAACCTGAATTGTATATGATCGTGAGAATGAAAGTACAAGATGATGAGGGGTCAAAAGAAAAATCGAAATAGTTCTAAGGCAAAATTGAAAAATAAGCTTATACCCTTGACAATTTACAAATGTTAAATTCAATTCAATTCGATAAAACTGCATTGTCTGAATGCAACAAACAGATTGTTTGTTTTGCTAATTATACGAGATAACATCACATAAAATCACACTGTCAGAACATTTAGACACATACAATTACACATCAATACACACATAACCACACATATCCATACCCGCACCCTCACATAAGAAAATGACCCGCGGGTCGGCAACAGAGTTGCGCCTCTTGCACCACTCGACATTGAAATAGTGTAAAATGTTTGCATACACTACATTCTTAGCTTCTTAAATAGTCCTTTCAAGTGCAGTGAAAAAATGTATCCAAGAAAAAGGGAAGCAATTCTGGTATGTACTAGGCTAAAAGAGATATCAAAAGGAGTTAAATCCAATACCTGTTTCGAAACGTCGCAAGTACGCACATTATTATGTATTTACAAAAATGTCCGAAAGACTGATAATGTGTGCTCCTATATGTATTGTTGTCAACTTTCATAGTAGAAGATATCCCAGTGCGAGGTTAAGCATAGAAAGCTGATGAATATACACGCTAATTGCTTTACCCAGAGCTGGAGACAGACTAAATTAAGTTCCCTGCAAAATATTGTGGTCTAGGAGCCCTTAAATGTTGAGATATTTGAATTTTTATTTTGATCTAGATGGTTCTATTTATAGATTTGGCAACACATGTAACGTTGATGCAAGGGAGCTAACACCGCGGCTTTGTTGACATCCTCACTTTTTCAGAGGCTAGAACAAGCTGTAATGCATGTATTATGGTCCGCGCATGGTGACATATCGTCATTATATGGTCTTATGGTGCGTTTGACATCGATTGTGGGCAAACTACACTTTGTAAACACGGGAGTGCGTTAGTATGCCTTTAAGCATATATAACACGTGTCTCACAATCCCCGCTGGCATTGCTCGAACAGTGTTACTTATAGGTTTGTTTCCGAAATGCCTTGATCTTCCATTTGTTTGCAAAGACTAAAACAAAATGCATCTTTTCGTATCAATTGGATAACAACCAGTAAACATTAATCGCGTGATTACGACAGTAATTTCCAAAGTGAACATCCATCTGTCCTCACACACAAAATATCAAAATAATCGGTCTGATATAAATTTACTATATATGTTACAGTCAACAACTTGAACAAGTGAAATCAGTTATTACATTCGTCGCGATATAACCTTCGTGGTTGAAAACGACGTTAAACACCAAATAAAGAAAAGAAAGTTATTACATGTAATTACTAAAATTAATATTTTAGTCATTACGTGTAATGACTGTTTCATACAGGCATTACGTGTCATGACTCAAATCTCTAGTCATTACTGACTAAACGTGGGGTCTCAGTCAATAAGTGAAATCAGTCAATAGTGAAATTTGTTAAAACCATTTTAGAAAATTAGAAAATCTAATGCATTTACATTTCCATTGATTAAAGGTAAATAGAAGCAAATTTAATGCATGTTCAAGTTGTCTTGTTTTGGCATGAAAGAGTGTGATGACACCTACTGTGGACTGGGTGGCCGAGTGGTAACGCACTTGCGCTCGGAAGCGAGAGGTTGCGAGTTCGACCCTGGGTCAGGGCGTTAGCAATTTTCTCCCCCCTTTCCTATTAACCTAGGTGGTGGGTTCAAGTGCTAGTCTTTCGGATGAGACGAAAAACCGAGGTCCCTTCGTGTACACTACATTGGGGTGTGCACGTTAAAGATCCCACGATTGACAAAAGGGTATTTCCTGGCAAAATTGTATAGGCATAGATAAAAATGTCCACCAAAATACCCGTGTGACTTGGAATAATAGGCCGTGAAAAGTAGGATATGCGCCGAAATGGCTGCGATCTGCTGGCCCATGTGAATGCGTGATGTATTGTGCAAAAAAAAAAAAATCCATCTCAAACGGCATAAATCAGGGCCGGACTACCGGGGGGGTTATGGGGGTTGCGCAACCCCCCCCCCCCCCCCCCTAGCCTAAACATGTACCTCACTTATTAAATTTTTTTTTATTATTGTTTAATTTATGCCGTTTTATGCAAGGAGCGACCATTTTCCTATCTCAAAATATGACCTACCCATCAGCTTTAGGGGGCTTCGCCCCCTGACCCCCACAAGGGGCTCTGCGCCTTGACCCCACCAGGGGGAACATCCCCCTGGACCACCACTGGCAACCCCCCCCCCCCTCCTCTTCGCCTAGTCCGGCCCTGTAAATAAATCCCTGCGCCTTGAATATGTGCGCGATATAAATTGCATAAAAATAAAAATAAAAAATAAATCCCTGCGCTTAGAACTGTACCCACGGAATACGCGCGATAAAAGCCTCATATTGATTGATTGATGGATACTGTTGCACTGTAGCCTTGCTTTGAAGCAGGAACACTTCCTTGTCTGAGAGAGAGAGAGAGAGAGAGAGAGAGAGAGAGAGAGAGAGAGAGAGAGAGAGAGAGAGAGAGAGAGTGAGCGACTGAGTGAGAAGAGAGAGAGAGAGAGAGAAAGTGAGCGACTGAGTGAGAGAGAGAGAAATCAAATCAAATCAAATCAAATTTTATTTTTCGAGGGTTGTGGCGTAAGCAATACAAGGAGCTTTTTTTCAACCAGCCCTCGCCCAGAGAGGGGACTAATCTAATCACATATTTACACGGATAAGAAAGAGTGAGATAGAGACTGACCTTGACAACAGATAGTATTGTCTGCGTGATTTGCTGCAGGAAGCAGAACACTTCCTTGTCTGAGAGTGAGAGAAAGAGAGAGAGAGAGAGAGAGAGAGAGAGAGAGAGAGAGAGAGAGAGAGTGAGCGACTGAGTGAGAAGAGAGAGAGAGAGAGAGAAAGTGAGCGACTGAGTGAGAGAGAGAGAAAGAGTGAGATAGAGACTGACCTTGACAACAGATAGTATTGTCTGCGTGATTTGCTGCAGGCAGCAGAACACTTCCTTGTCTGAGAGTGAGAAAGAGAGAGAGATAGAGAGATGGAGAGAGAGACAGAGACAGAGACAGAGAGAGAGAGAGAGACGTAAGACGTAAGACATTTTATTGATTAAACACACAAGGTTCATTTCAACGGGGTGTGGGGAGGGAGGGGGGTCAGTAATACATGCCGTGTGTTTGTATTTATGGACAATCACCCGGTTTTATCTCTTTCTCTCTAACATATGCTGACACGAACGCACGCACGCTCTCACTCTCTCTCACTCTCTCTCCCTCTCTTTCTCTTAAACCTAAAGACATATCCAGCGCATGAATTAACAATATGGATAGGTGCAACGACAAACAAGTTTACAGTGCTAACTTACATTATCGGCTTTCAATCATGCTCTATCGTTCCACGGCACAAACTGAGAGAGAGAGAGAGAGAGAGAGAGAGAGAGAGAGAGAGAGAGAGAGAGAGAGAGAGAGAGAGAGTGAGCGACTGAGTGAGAGAGAGAGAGAGTGAGCGACTGAGTGAGAGAGAGAGAGAGTGAGCGACTGAGTGAGAGAAAGAGAGAGAGAGAGTGAGCGACTGAGTGAGAGAGTGAGATAGAGAGAGAGTGAGCGATTGAGTGAGAGAGAGAGAGAGTGAGCGACTGAGTGAGAGACTGAGAGAGAGAGAGAGAGAGAGAGAGAGAGAGTGAGATAGAGACTGACCTTGACAACATATAGTATTGTCTGCGTGATTTGCTGTGCAGGAAGCAGAACACTTCCTTGTCTGAGAGAGAGAGAGAGAGAGAGAGAGAGAGAGAGAGAGAGAGAGAGAGAGAGAGAGAGAGAGAGAGAGAGAGAGAGAGAGAGAGAGAAAGAGAGAGTGAGGTAGAGACTGACCTTGACAACCAATAGTATTGTCTGCGTGATTTGCTGCTGCTTTGTTCTCTTACAGAGAGTAATTCGCCGATTATCGTTTGGTACTCTTCCTAGGATAGAAGAATCCTGGCTTTGTAAGCCTTTGGGCGTTTTAGATCTTCTAGAAATAACTTTCTCTGACGCATCCATTTTCTACTCTTTTGTCGACTGCTTTCAAAAGTATCACTAACAAAAACAAGTGAATCACAAAGTGGCGTGTTAGACTAGAGCAGAGAACGTCGTGATTGCACTCAAGTTAGTCTGACGTGATGTTAGTGAATTACAACCAAGGTCAAGAACGTTGTAAAAAAATGTCACTAATTGGGCCAGAATCTACTCACAAGTAAACTGTACTTAATTTTGTTTGATGTGATGTTAGTGATTTACAATTAAGGTTAATCGTCAGAAGAAAGTATAAAGAACAAAGAACGTTTAGCCATTACGCTTATTGCCTGATTTCACCTATTTACTGTCACCTCTGACGATCCAGTCATTACACGGAATGACTGGAGATGTTAGGCATTACACGTAATGCCTGTATGAAACAGTCATTACACGTAATTACTCAAATGTTCAGTCATTACATGTTATGACTGATTTCACTTATTGACTAACATATCTAGTTTCAAAATCAACACTTTGAAGTTAATTTGTATATCGTATTTCGAGAAACTACCGCAATTGTTTACTTTCGACTGAGCCATCGTAAAATTATTATTGACTGAATGTTAAAAGAAAGATATCGAAAGTCAGAATTACGAGTCGCTTGACTTTTCTTTTCAAAGATTTGATAAAATCGTCTAGCCTGCAAAGACCTTCCGACATTTTTTTAAATTCTTCCCGGTGTAACACGAAATTTTTACTCCACGAAAAATTTACTCTGGAGTAAATATTTCGTACGAAATTCTTACTCCGAGTACACTTTTCGTACGAGAAAAGAACTCCCCAAGGCACGAACAAATTACTCCCTCCACGAAATTTTTACTCCCCATTTTACTACATTTAGTCAAGTTTTGACTAAATGTTTTAACGTAGAGGGGGGAATCGAGACGAGGGTCGTGGTGTATGTGCGTGTGTGTGTGTGTGTGTCTGTCTGTGTGTGTGTGTGTGTGTGTGTGTAGAGCGATTCAGACTAAACTACTGGACCGATCTTTATGACATTTGACATGAGAGTTCCTGGGTATGAAATCCCCGAACGTTTTTTTCATTTTTTTGATAAATGTCTTTGATGACGTCATATCCGGCTTTTCGTGAAAGTTGAGGCGGCACTGTCACGCCCTCATTTTTCAACCAAATTGGTTGAAATTTTGGTCGGGTAATGTTCGACGAAGCATGGACTTCGGTATTGCATTTCAGCGTGGTGGCTTAAAAATTAATTAATGACTTTGGTCATTAAAAATCTGAAAATTGTAAAAAAATATGTATTTTATAAAACGATCCAAATCTACGTTTATCTTATTTTCCATCATTTGCTGATTCCAAAAACATATAAATATGTTATATTCGGATTAAAAACAAGCTCTGAAAATTAAATATATAAAAATTATTATCAAAATTAAATTTTCCAAATCAATTTAAAAACACTTTCATCTTATTCCTTGTCGGTTCCTGATTCCAAAAACATACAGATATGATATGTTTGGATTAAAAACACGCTCAGAAAGTTAAAACGAAGAGAGGTACAGAAAAGCGTGCTATCCTTCCCAGCGCAACTACTACCCCGCTCTTCTTGTCAATTTCACTGCCTATGCCGTGAGCGGTGGACTGACGATGCTACGAGTATACGGTCTTGCTGCGTTGCATTGCGTTCAGTTTCATTCTGTGAGTTCGACAGCTACTTGTAGGCTAGGCAGATTTCATCAAATTTCACCTCCTGTGTGAACAAATTGCTATAAAATTTATTTCACCTTTTTTGTACTCTACATGCATCCATTGATCAGGTAAAACCGAGTTGGCCAACGTTTTCCCATGCAAACTATATTTTTGAAGCTTTTAAAGAATGATGACAACTGCGCAATAACGGTATTCCGAATATGCTCCGTCCCTCACTTCTCACGTCTATAACATGTCTTATTTTAAGGGATGTGCCATATGTCACTCATATAGTATGTAAGAAAAGCACATTCAGTTGATAAATAGGTTGAATTGCATTTATTTAGCGCGAAATAACGTAGCCGAAGCTCAAATCTAGCGCATTCGGTGTGGTTTCACAGGGCGCGTCTCCCGGGTCGCGTTTGACAGGTATGTGAGTTGACAATTACTGTGCTGATATTCTCCCTCCTTTACCCGTTACTGTTGCATTACACATGTGAACATGCACACGCACACTCTATTCAACATGACCTCGTACTTACGCTAAAGCCCGTCTTCATCGTCTGATGTACCTACACAAGCAACCTCGGTCCCAGTGTTGGCACAGCTCTCCCCTCTGCACTCTCCACAGCCAGACGTACACACGAGGCCGTGTTTTCGGCATGAACATCTTGCTGTTCGACACTCTGTCTTGCAATTGCATCGGATGACATCGAGTAGATCACCAGGAGCAGCAGCAATGTCAATGAGAATAGGAAGCATGGCGCCTTGAACAATCTCCCATCCCCAGTCCATCGGATCCAGGAGGAACTGTTCTTGATGCAAGTGCATCCATTCTTGCACCTATGTTCTCATGGAATGGAATTTAGCTGCTGCTGATGTAGGTGGGAGTTTGCAGGGCTGAAACGATGAGGTACATGTAGAGACTTTCTGCATGTACTTGATGTAGCGGAGGAAGTTCAAAGTGTCTCTTTCCTTCCCCCCATAGAGTTCTACAAAGGCCCTTTCTCCTGCTCCTATCAGCTCATCAGTGTGTAACCGAGTGCCGAAACACTATGATCACCTCGGGAGGCGAAGTGCAATCAAACAGGATTGAAAATGTTAGAGCTAATTTCTTAGCCCTATAAAAACTGTTATGCAAACCCGAAGGTTTCCATGAACATACAGACAATCGGAAACCACCAGACCCCATCACAAACAGAATTCTACAATACACCGGTGTTGACTTTTAAAGGCCAACAACTCGGGTGCAGAGTCTGCTGTGAAAGGAGCGGAAGCCTCCCCTGTCACAATCGCCCCCGTTTGAATGAACTTCGTCCCGAAGTTCCGAACCGGGGGACCACTGTCCATCCCAAGTTCGCAGAATGGGAACAGCACGAAAATGTTCAGTGGTCATATTATGCCATTACCTGAACATATCATGCCGAGTCCCATCCCTGCTCGCAAGCACCAGATGTAACCGAGTGCCGAAACACTACGATCACCTCGGGAGGCGAAGTGCAATCAAACAGGATTGAAAATGTTAGGGCTAATTTCTTAGCCTTATAAAAACTGTTATGCAAACCCGAAGGTTTCCATGAACATACAGACAATCGGAAACCACCAGACCCCATCACAAACAGAATTCTACAATACACCGGTGTTGACTTTTAAAGGCCAACAACTCGGGTGCAGAGTCTGCTGTGAAAGGAGCGGTAGCCTCCCCTGTCACAAGTGTCTCTGCAAGGACTGGCGCTGAAGACATGGGCCTGCTGCACGAACACTGTTGACTGGGTCAATTTCGTTAAACACATTGGTTTTCCAATCCCGAATGGACTGCTAATTGTATCGCATCCACCAAAGGCGTGCGCAAACAGGATGTTCTCACAAACTTGAGATCCAAGAACAGTCTGGACTTTTCTGATGTCCCACACTTTTGCAGCTGATTTTGCTGTCGATGATCTCACTGATGTGAAGAAGACGGGGCAGTGATCTGGCGTAAGATGGTACAACAAAAGGATGAGCAGATCGGTGTCCTCGCCAACCAGAATCACGTTTCCCTTCCTTGCCAATTCCAGAGAAGTCTTTACGACGAGCCTATCAGTATCAGCAGTTGTATGGACAGTGTCAAAGTCGTGCTGTGAAAAACGGGAACTAAGGAGGTTGATGAACCGCTGTTTGTTGTTTGGATTCGTCAGGAAGTGCTCCTTTGGTTCGCACAGGACCATGTCACCCTCAAAAGTGATGGCACATGCTGTATTGGCTCTGCTTGTTCTTCGCAAATGGGCTGCATCTTTGGTGGTAGGTCCGCAGCTGTATCCATCAAAAACAACAGTTCCTTTGCCAAAATGACGAATGAGAAAGTCTGCGTAACTCTGAGTAAGCTGGTTGTATGTTGAACCACGGCACCAGGGCAGAAGGTGCAACAGCAAGCCACCATCGATGACATATGTTACATCATCAGGAATAACACCATTTACCTGCTTTGTTGAAGTCCAGATGTAAGTTGCCAGTGCAGCCTTGGTACCTTGTCTTGGCAGACCACCCGAATCAAACAGCGATGCTGGGACACTGCACATCTCAAAGGCAAAGGCGTCCTCAAGACATCCGTTGGTGTTCTTCACAGTTGTCACTAGTCTCTGGAACAACAGCATGGAGTGAACATGTACTAGATCATCGTGCAGATTGGACGACTTGGCTTTCAGAGCCATGGTTACAGCTTGATCCTTCTTTTTAAAGGTGAAATCCACAACATTATTTCCGATCATGCTGCTCAGAATCTTGTTTCCTACGCCTTTTGCTTGTTCTGCATTCACAGTAGCTTCAGCTTCTTTTCCGCTTGAAATGGATCGGAGGGCTGTATCCACAGTGAAAGGGTTCCTATCAAGCAGATATCTCAAGATCAGCTGAATGTCTGTGTGATCTCGCTTCTGCCTTGCCACGCTCAACTCTTTGTGCTGCGTTTGTTGCTCGCTAGAATGGAATGCAACATCTGTGACAGACTGCATTGCGTCGGGGATTTCTGCACAGGCAGGCATACACAGTAGTAGGTGGGAGATCAATGCCATATGATTGCGCAGCATTCAGTTCAAATTTCCGTACCTCTGTGTAAGAACAGCTAAAGCCAAGGTGGCTGAGGGTATCGATCAGAAACCGTGAACCGAATGATCGGTGCATTTGCACGCCAAGTGCAAACTTCAATGGTGCAATAACAGTGTTTGGCCTACTGAGCTGAATGATTGCTTGTCCTATTGCACTGATATAATGTTAGGTAACCTTGAAAGAAATACATGTACATATCCACTAACAAATGCACAGATTAATAAATAAACGCAACGTAAGTAGGTGAAGCTGAACATGGAAAAAAAATTATTACCTAACAGTCACATGCACGATCCACGTTGTTCTCAATGGACATAATTTCACAAGGCACATAGACAAAGACTGAATCTGCAATCGCCTAATAATCATTATAATGCGAGCAGTGAAATGCGCCCCTGGGAAACAAACAAATATATCTATACATAGATGAGACCAATAAACTGCTTACGCCATGCTGATTAAGCTATCGTGTGATGTTATTGAATAGTTTCCTTGGGTAGCTTGTGAAAAACTGTCACTCCGAAAACTAAAATAAAATGTACGATATTTCGGACTCATCGCATGGTTTTTTCCCGGCCAACTCGATTAGATGTGTGCAGGCACACTGAAATGAATCAACTGCACCTAAAATGAATTTTATAGCAATTACTTCGCACACATCCAAACGCTTCCCAGCCTATTGACTAAATGTTGTATTTTCGCCTTACGCGACTTGTTTTACTTCCAGTAAAAATATCGTACGCAAAAATGGGATGCGGGCGAAGGGATAATGCCAATAAGTGATCTCGCGCACACGAATGTCGCGCTACCCTCCTTCCACCCCTTCCACCACCAAGACTAACAGGAGACAAGGGAGTAAAAATTTCGTACACCTGGCATGGGAGGTTAAATTGCTCGTGTTGGGGTGAAGTAATTTATTCGTTATTTATTCGTGAGGGGAGTAACATTTGTGTACGAAATGTTTACTCGGAACTCACCTGTCTTGGGGAGTAATTTTCTCGTGCAATGGGGGAGTGCTATTTTTCGCAATAACCTGAATAAGGGAGTAACTTTTTCGTACGAAATGTTTACTCCGGAGTAAAATTCTCGTGGGAGTAATTTTCTCGTGTTACACCGGCATGTTGCATAACAGTGTTACTACAGTCTCAAATGAGTTAAGATTCCGTGTGTATTTTACGACATGTGTTAACACAAACCTTCCAACAATTTGAAGGCAAGGCGTTGACGACTTACTGAAATGTATCGTTTTAGGTCTCAGTACCCGCTGAAATGGCTTCAAAAACCGACTTTTATGGTTTCTGAGAAAGATGACACCTATACCATTTGGCATGCCATAACGTCATTGTTAGACAAGATGTGCGAACAAAACTGACTGATTTTGATATCAATGTGATTGTTCTTTCCAATGAGATGCAATTTTAGCTGTTCTGATTTATAGAAGATTTTAATAGGGGAACCTTGCTACTGTGAATTTGATTGTGGAGGGCGTCTGTGTTGTAGGTTCTAATATCCACACACTACCTTATGTAAAAACAATCTGTTGAATATGGTTGGGGAATAAATTGCCTTTTTACTCATATAACTGGTGTTACGATAAACGGTCTCATCACCTAAAAGATAAGCACTTAAACGTGTCTGCCCTGGGTTTTTTTTAGACGGGGGCCCGGGTAGCTCAGGTGGTAGAGCACTGGACTTGTGATCGAAAGGTCGCTGGTTCGAATCCGGGCCGGGACGGACACGGGTCAACTTTATGTGCAGACCCAGAGACGGTATCCATCTCCCACCCCCGTGTCACCTCAATGGCACGTTAAAGATCTTGGTCATTCTGCCATAAGTGCAGGTGGCTGAATACACCTAAACACGCAGACACCTGGGTAGTGCGACTCCGCTGCTGCTAGCTTTCCACTGGGAGGAAGCGACCCGAATTTCCCAGCGATGGGACAATAAAGTAATGAAAATGAAAATGAAATGAAAATAATACGTCATCCTTATGTGTGATGTTATCTAAACCGAATCGAGTAACTCTTTGGGAATATTATTTAAGTTTTTGGTGGGTAAATAGGAAACTGAAAGTTCCTTTCAACAGGGGCTTTTAGTTGTCACACAACCATTGTCTTAACGATGGTCTAGTCTATCAAGTTTTCAATCTGTCAAATGGGTGCATTCATCCAATGTTTGACCAAAAGCTAAAACATTCAGTGGTTAAACGTTTACCTATTTATGATATAAGTAGTGAGGATATATAAGATAAACTTCAGTTTACCGGACTGGGCTTGTGTGATCCCAATGCAGAAGAATGCAAGCCAGATGAAAATGATGAGACATCTGCCGAACATCGGCACTGGACCTGCAGACAAAGTAAACACAAACTCCAATGGCACCATCTGTGGCTAAGGCCCAAAAAAAAATAGGTCTGTTTACGGTAACCCGACCGACCCTATTTTTTTCGCGCGACCCTAGACTTTTTTTTGGCATTTGGGGAAAAAAAAAAAAAAAAAAATTGGTTTTTTTGGGCAAAATAACGTAAAAATATGGGTTTTTGGGGGAAAAAAAAAAAAAAAATCCCGACCTACCGACCCTATTTTTTTTACCTATGTTACTGTAAACAGACCTATTTTTTTTTTTGGCCTAACCTGTTCGTGGCCGCACTGGAAAGAAAACTATTCCAACAAAGTCCAGTGCCTGTGAATTCTGAACTCTGATGACATCTTTATGCTCTGGACAGGAACAGATGATGACTTAGACTCATTCCTAAAACACATCAACTCGCTTCATCCTACCATCAAATTCACTCACCAATCATCGGTACAAAAAGTCTCCTTTCTAGATATTTCAGTCAGTCTGAAGGATGGATACCTTCATACTGACCTGTACACAAAACCTACCGACAGCCATGCCTACCTGGGCCAGAACTCGTGTCACCCAGCTCACGTCAAACGAAATTTGCCCTACTCACAATTTCTGAGACTTAAAAGACTCTGCTCAGAAGAGGAGCAATTTAAACAAAGGTGCGATGAGATGGAGAGACCGTTCTGTGCCAGGGAGTACAGCAAAAAGACTTTTAAAGATGTGAGGATGAAAGCTTTGGTCAGCTAAAATTAGAAAGGAGACTCTTTCATATCGCAAAAAAACTCACACAAACAGAGTCCCTTTCGTCATCACTCATAACCCACTCAACCCTACCTTCGGCCAGTGGTTGCATGGTTTCAGGAAAGCTTCATCAGCGAGAGTGAACACATGAAAAACGCTATGCCTGAAACGCCCATCTGTGGGGAGAGAAACTGTAAATTACGTCACCAGCGACAAATACGTCACTACAAGATAGGTATACCTTTGACGTAATAACTTTGGAATTCGCACGTGTACAATCAAAAGGAAAGTAGATGATCTTAGCTTGAATGTAAATTTTATCTTTGAAATATTTGCTTTGTGATTCGTAACTGAATTAACCATGGTATTGTGTTGCTTAGTAATTGATGCATGAATTGGCGTCTCGCAGAATTACACGCCCCTGAGGAAGGCCTAGCAACAGGTCGAACATTTGGGCTGCCACTTGAAATTCTTTGTTTGGCTTTTCTTTTCCTTGATTTTGTTATAACATACTACAAGAAAGCCTAGCATCGTTCTATGAACGATCCGAAGATATCATTTTGGCCCGCAGGCGGATCACTGACGTTATTCTTTATAATTCTACTGATCTTCATGTGTATCCGTTACCGGATCCGTTAGTTATGTCTGCCGTTTTGAACGTCCGTCAATTGTTCAAGACAAGGGAGAAAACGAGACGCTATGAAATCCACCATCAGTTTCTCAGCAGCTGCATAGACAACAATGTAGTGCCTAAAGGTATGAAAGTTGATTTTCCTAAAGACGCTTTGCCGAAATCTGATTACCTTTTGAAAAATGTTGATACATCCATTCATAGAGCTGAACAGGAAATACTGTATGCTAGCAGGGATGCCTATCAAGCTCTGCTTAAGAAAGCAAATGAGGAAACTAACACTATCATGTATGACATTTTTAACAATACTTCTCATATGAGTTTTGAAGAAGTTCTGGTAAAATTCAACAAGCCATCCAGATCGGCTCAAAAGAACAGAGCTAAGAAACAAAGGAAACGTAAACGTCTCATTCAAGAAAAAAGAACAGATATAGAAACTACTTCAATGAATGAAGCTAATATTAACATTAAAAAGAACACACGTAACCGGCGTTTCAATAGACAGAAAAGCACGTTTGCCAAACAAGACAAAACCCCAGATCATAAACTTGTTGTTAATCTGTCTACTGTGGAATTGACAAAAGCTCAAACACAGGTACTTGCTTTTGGACCAAAGTTTTGTCCCACACCAAAAACCATTGACATACAAAAACTAGAGAGTGACATTGGTGAAGGCTGTCGTAAAGTCAGACTAAAGGAACTTTTCTATGATTCTGAGAGAGACGAGGAGGTCAAAAAGACACCTAAATTCTATAAACCTACAGGATATGAACCACCGACTGGAAGAGACATCACACTCGAAACGTACTGTCAAAGTGTGCAATGTAAGCTGCAAAACTACAAAGATGCTAAACCTAACCCAACAAAACTACAAAGATGCTAAACCTAACCCAATAAAACTACAAAGATGCTAAACCTAACCCAACAAAACTACAAAGATGCTAAACCTAACCCAACAAAACTACAAAGATGCTAAACCTAACCCAATAAAACTACAAAGATGCTAAACCTAACCCAACAAAACTACAAAGATGCTAAACCTAACCCAACAAAACTACAAAGATGCTAAACCTAACCCAACAAAACTACAAAGATGCTAAACCTAACCCAATAAAACTACAAAGATGCTAAACCTAACCCAACAAAACTACAAAGATGCTAAACCTAACCCAACAAAGGACAACATGACTAAAGGCCAGAGAACGGCACTGAAAGAACTGAAAGAAAAGGTCAAAGAGAGAGAAACAAGAATTAGCAAAGCCGACAAAGGAGGAGCAGTTGTAGTGCAGAACTGTGAAAACTACACCCAGGAAGCTAAAACACAGTTGGGCAACCCTATCCATTACACTAAACTGACCAAGGACACTACCTCTCAGATTGTTCAAACTTCTAATGCTATTGTTGCAGACCTTTACGATAAGGGAGACATTGATAAAACGACAAAAGACTGGGCAGTAAGTGATGAAAACAATGTGCAATGTCACCGCTTCTGTACGTTACCTACAATTCATAAGTCCCTTACGAACACTCCGGGTAGGCCTATAGTTAGCGGTGTGAAAGGACCAACAAAAAAACTGTCAAAGTTGGTTGACGACTGGTTGCAAGACTGTGTAAAAAGCGTTCCTAACTACATCCAGGACACCACAGATATGTTGAACACTATAGACCAGTGAAATAACCAGCACGGACCATTTCCGGAAAACACTAAACTCGTCACGGTTGATGTTGTTGGATTGTATACTAACATTCCCCACTCGGACATGAAGACAGCTATCAAGGAGGAGCTAGACTCCAGACCACAAGGTGATCGGCCACCAACCATAGATATCCCTTGACAGGATCGCCAACTCCGCGAGTGCGCCAACGCTGGCCCTGTTTCGAACTCCCGTCTGCGGCTGCGAGAGGTTTTGACAGTATCTTTACTTCCGGTGCAGTCTTTCAACACATGGAGAAGATGGAGAATTTCGAAGGGGAGGTGGAGTTTGTGGCTCAGGTAAGTGAAAAGCAAACAAAGCAATACAAAAAGATCATTGCTGATGATTGAAATGAGTCATGTGAATCAACAATAAAGATTGATTGTGGACGGCACGTCATTATTTTTGTTTTTAACACTTGAAACGCAAGACCATCTGACCCACTGGTAAAACAGAAGCTGTGCACGCAAGCTGATCAGCAGATCGTTTTTCTGCAGAATTTTCGCTCACATCGGCCACTATTTTAGCTCAGCGAACCGACAATTTTGCAACAGAACAATTTCTGAATGTTAGAAATTCGGCTGTAGATTTATAGATACCTTTTCTATTCTATGGTTTTTGTTATTTCAGGGGGAAAGTACGGACATCTCAATCGCTGAAAAGATGACAGAGTTGCAGTAGTCAAGTTTAGAAAGAACAAAGGCACAGACAAGAGTGTTAGTTGTTTGAGAGGAGAGTGTGTGGCGAATGGTGCTGATCTTACGAAGCTCAAAATAAGCTGCTCTACAGACTGAAGATATATGTTTGTTAAGGGTTACGCACGCACGCACGAACACACACGCGTACACACCCCACTCATTCACATGCGCGCGCACACACGCACTCACAGACGAACACTTGAAAACTCTTAAAGGTGATGGGTCCGGGTACTGACATTCATGTGATGAGTTAGGATGAGGTGTCTGAAGATGAAGATGGATAGGAGACGTATGTTACCATCCTCACACACAAACAAACACACACACACACACACACACACACACATACGCACGCACGCACGCATGTACGCACGCACGCACGCATGCACGCACACACACACACACACACACACACACACACACACACACACATACATACACACACATATTCAGTCTTCTTCTTCTCGATCGCTCAGACAGGAACTCCGGAACTTCTGATGAAGTGTGCAGTACAGCGAAGACTCCGCAGGGTGCCGAAGATCTTCTCCTGAACTGGTGTGTCCGCAGGCCATGTTTCTGTGATTATTTGACTGAATGTAACAAAGAGGTGCATGCGACATGGTACACATATAGTTGTCATGTACGTCATTTTATTGATACTTGACGAAATACATTACACCTATACATTTTTCACGTCGTCAAAATAGCGTGTAAAATGTGAAATTTAATTTGTTTTAAACAATTTATTCAGAAATTGTACACATAACGGGGTGTTGCAGGTAGCTTTGTTTCCTCCTTGGGGATGAAGCTACCAGGGGAAGGGATTGTGTTGGAGGTGCGGGTAGAGGGGTAGCCCTCCCGGTGCTCCCCCTTGGACCTCCCTAGTCTAGGACCCTGGGTCTTCGCGAGGTGGCCATTGTGGCGTAATCCCTCCGGACTAGCATAACGTTTCCCTATCCCAAGACCGACCGTGCGTGGTCTATGACCACATCCTCTACGAGGTGACCCTATCAACTAGGCAGCGCAAGCCCCTAGGCGAAACACGGCGGATCTAGAGGAGAGAACCTCGATAAAAAATTTGAGCTGCCATGAAGACGGAGCATGTTGGCTGAGGACAGCGGGCAGACCTTCTGTGCCGACACCCATCTACAGGAGAAAACCAGGCATGCACGCATCAAACCCAACATGGCCATACAAACGGTACACATAACAAAGCCGCATACAATCAAATTAATAAATGGAGCACAACAAGCAAAGCTTTTGCACGTGCTCTTAAAAGCAATAAATATTGGATTAGGCGGACGATACGGGGAGAGTGATTAAAGGCCGCACAGTGCTCCTCCCGTAAACCATCACAGATACTGTCAGGCAGGGCGGGGACGTAGCTCAGTTGGTAGCGCGCTGGCTTTGTAGCCAGTTGGTCGCTATCAGCGTGGGTTCGATCCCCACGTTCGGCGAGAGATTTATTTCTCGGAGTCAACTTTGTGCAGACTCTCTTCGGTGTCCGAACACCCCTGTGTGCACACATGCGCACGAAAAAGATCCCACGTTCACAGCGAAAGTCTCAGGACTTGGAAAACACGAAGACACGCATGCACCATCTCTCGTCTCTGATTATCATGATCGTAGTTCGATACTTTGACGAGTCAAACCCAATGCTGGTGTGTTGAAGAAGACAGCCACAGCGGGCTTGTTCGAATCAAAGTATCACACCATATCTTCAGCGTATTACCAATACCTGTCCCAATAAATACCTGTCCCAATATAGACCAGTTGGTCTAGGAGGACGTTAAACCCTAATAGTCAGTCACTGTCAGGCTTTTACACACAGTACAAACACCCTTCCATTTGAACGCTCACCAAACGGGAACATCCTAGGTGCCCTACGTAAAGAGCGAGCAATTATCAAAGAATTAATTTTGCGGATTGTCTCAGAGACAATCGGACCGTGGTGCGTTTTGGCGCTAGACCTAACTTTTTAAATCTCAATAATAAATTGACAGCTTGTTACACAAACATTCTTAAATCATAAAAGATTTCTTTTTTCATCAAGACAAGATCAGTACAATTCGAAGTTTTGACAGTTTGAAAAAAGAAAAGCCCGGAAGCAGGGTCACGCAAGGTCGTGGTTCTCGTAGCAGACGACGGTTTATGCCTATCGCCAGTTCCTCCGAACAGTCAAAAGCCATCGCTAGAGTTATTGTGAACCACAGCCGTTTGTTTCGTGCATAGTCAGAGGTACATATTAACGTGCTATTGCTGATAAGCTCACATCGAGTCGCATTCAAATTACTAACTGACGACTACATTGTGAAAAAGGGAAACTGGATCACACGGGTTCACGATGGCTCAGGGGTAAGATAAACTACGCAAAAACAAATTCTTTGAAAATTGCTCGCTCTTTACGGAGGGCACCTAGGATGTTCTCAAGCGGTGAGTGTTTAAATGAAAGGGTGTTTGTACTGTGTGTAAAAGCCTGACAGTATCTGTGGTGGTTTGATTATTCACTGCGCAGTATCACCAATTATACCTTAGTGCGCTCAGATAGACACACACTCACACACAGTCATACACAAAGTTACACACACACACACACACACACACACACACACACACACACACACACACACACACACACACACAAGCGCAAAGAACCGGTATATATCTGTAAATCTGTCTATTTTTAGGAACACTGAGAAGTAGTTTTTAAATATGCTATCCACACACACACACACACAAACACACACATACACACACGCACGCACACACAGACACTCGCACGCAGGCACGCACACACACACACAGACACAGACATACACACACATGAACACACATGAACACACACACACACACACACACAACACATACACACACACACACACACACACACACACACACACACACACACACACACACGGCATAGATCTAGGACGGATGAGTCAGAAAAATGTTGCAGCATCACTTGTCCACGTGAACAGTCGTCAGTACATTGGTTTTGGTTGTTCAAGGTCTCCTACAACCCCACCACCCAAAATCCCACCCTCCCCCACACCCCCTGGCCTCAAACTCACTTCCCGCCCCTTATATTCCTAGCGATAAAATCAAATATTCAACGCTGAAGCTATCAGGACCATTAATCCGTGTAAAGAAAATGCAAGTCTACACCTATAGCGGCCTTAATTGCGAAGGGTGCGTATCGCTAGCGCTACGTGTCATTTGTGCTACGTGTCATTTGTCCTACGTGTCATTTGTGCTACGTGCCGCTATCGCTACGTTGATTAGTGCTACAAATAATTTGTCTATGAGTCGCTATCATTCGTTCTTTACCACTACGTGTCGACAGCACTACATCTTTTAGCACTACGTGTCATTATCGCTACGTGTCAATACCACTACTTACTGACGACTTTCTCTTTCTCATTTTTTCTCTCGCTCTCACTCCTTCTGGTTTGTGTGTGTATATGTATGTCTGTTTCAGTGTGTGCGTCTGTTTCAGTGTGTGTGTGTGTGTGTGTGTGTGTGTGTGTGTGTGTGTGTGTGTGTGTGTGTGTGTGTGTGTGTGTGTGTCTCTCTCTCTCTCTTGCTCACTCGCTCGCTCACTCACTCTGTCTCTCTCTCTGCCCCCCTCTCTCCCTCCCTCTCTCTCTCTCTCTCTCTCTCTCTCTCTCTCTCTCTTCTGGCCTTAATATAATAAACCATTCTGAGTTCTCTCTCTCTCTCTCTCTCTCTCTCTCTCTCTCTCTCTCTCTCTCTCTCTCTCTCCCTCTCCCTCTCTTCATTACACACACACACACGTACTCGCACAAACGCATACGTACACACGGTATCGTGCACACAAACTCACACACAGAAAAACATCCGTGTATGTATATATACGGTACCATGCGAGAGAGAGAGAGAGAGAGAGAGAGAGAGAGAAAGAGAGAGAGGGAGAGAGAGAGGGGGAGAGAGTGGGGAGGGGGAAAGAGCGAGCGAGAAAGAAAGAGCGAGAGAAGACAGATGGGAAGAGAGAGGGAGAGGAGAGAAAGAGCGATTGAGAGGTGCAGAGAGAGAGAGAGAGAGAGAGAGAGAGAGAGAGAGAGAGAGAGAGAGAACTCAGAATGGTTTATTATACTGTACTAAGGCCACAGACTCATATACAAACCACGGGGGATGGGGGAAGAACAAAGAAAAAACAAAGAAACACACACACCAACAACATTCATGAAATAAATACGTGGTGGAAAAAGAGAGAGAGAGAGACAGAGAGAGAGAGAGACAGACAGACATACACTGAGATCCGTCAGACAGCCATGCAGACAATATATATACACACTCACACGCACACACAAAGGGAAGTGTCTGCCGTTTGAACATGTGGTATAGTGCTATCGACACGTAGCGTTATCGACACGTAGCGCTACAGTGCATTGGTTTTTCAAAAATAGTGATATCGACACGTAGTTCTATTGAGACGTAGTGATAATGGCATGTGTGAATTGTGGCAATAGCACTACGTGCCGATAGCACTACTTTTTTTGGCAATTTGTGTCGATAGCACTACAGAAAATAGCGCAAACGATACGTAGCACAAATGACACGTAGCGCTAGCGGGACGCACCGATTGCGAATGCATAGAGTGTTGCATGTTGCGTTGATATTACATCCTGTTATTATGATCATCCTCCTCCTTCTCCCCCCCTCTCTCTCTCTCTCTCTCTCTCTCTCTCTCTCTCTCTCTCTCTCTCTCTCTCTCTCTCTTTCCCTCTCTCTCTCTCGCTCTCTCTCTCTCTCACACACCACACAAACACCCACACTAACACACTAAAACACACACATACACTTACACACTAACACACACACGCACACACACACTAACACACTACACACTAACACACTACACACTAACACACACGCTCACACACACCCAGAAAGAGAGACAGAGACAGAGACTAGGAGTGAGAGAGACAGAGAGTGAGAGAGACACAGAGACACAGAGAGAGCGAGAGAGAGAGAGAGAGGGATATGGAGGGAGGGAACCTGTTCCTCTCACAAATGCATTGCTACAAAGTATAGATCTAGAGCAGATACGACTGTGACGCGTGCACAGTCGTTGAAAAAAATATGTTTTTCTTGTCCAAGGACTCACTTTACACACTGTCACCATGACAATGATGACCTTCAACAACAACGTACATTTTCTTTTTTTAAAGGATTTATTTCATTTCGGCAAATTATATTCCTAATAAACAAGGGGACGTAAGCGAACTTAATATCGACAACATCTACAATATGAGTAAGTAACTAATCTCCTGGCACCTGAGAGAATAACAAGCATTGAAACGAATAAGCGACTTTCAACCTCAATTATTAGCGACATACAACTGTCTGGCTTGCTGGCTCTCTCTCTCTCTCTCTCTCTCTCTCTCTCTCTCTCTCTCTCTCTCTCTCTCTCTCTCTCTCACTCTTTCTCTCTCTCTCTCTCTCTCACTCTTTCTCTCTCTCTCTCTCTCTCTCTCTCTCTCTCTCTCTCTCTCTCTCTCTCTCTCTCTCTCTCTCTCTCTCTCTCTCTCTCTCTCTCTCTCTCTCTAACAATTTGCCTTTGTAATTGTTTCACATACATAAATTAATACCTACATCGAAATATTAGTGTTTGAATAGCAACACCATCACATTTTCCGTATTGAGCACACGTTGTAAACACACTGAGCCAATAGGAATGGTACACAGCAGCGGGTACTAATAGAAAGGCCTGAAACAAATTGTGAACATAAATGAGAGAATATCATTTCATTTCATAAATTGTAAAACGCCATGTCTGGCAAACTGTACTCGCACTTAGCAATATTTGCGCGAGGGTAAGGAAGTTGTGCATTGATTACTTGACTGACACAGTGTACAATAATAATGAAAATTGTTGCAATGGTATTAATATGGCTCAAACCCTAATATCGTTCCAAGCGCGCACAGTACAATATTGAGCTAAGTTTTATTCTGGTGCATGCAATCTGTACATATTGTGGACAGCTACAAATAATTAAGGCGTGTTTTTGTTGATGGTTTTGTTTGTTGTTTGTGTGTCCGTTTGTTTCTTTGTTTGTTAATTTGTCTTTTTGTTTTTTATTGTTTTACTTTGTCAACATCCGACATAATTATGCTTATATGTTTTTTTCTGGGTCTTGCTATGTTCTGTTCTTCTGTGGGTTTTCTATTTGTTTAGTTAAAAATATTGATGTTTTAATCGTTCCTTGTTCTGTTTTCTCTTATTTTCGATATATTTTGTATAGTCTGTTTTTGTAAAACATTTAAAATCAAAAACTAATTAAGCCAAGTTATATGCAAAACAAAGAAAACCCTGCAAACAATAGGAGTAAAGTCCAGCTTCACGCGAATGGATCGTGTACATGCCATTATTCGTATTTGACATATATTTCTCAACAACAACTCCGGTTGCTTGCACATGACATGATGGCCTTCGTGGCCTTTGACCTTCCAATGAATCAATAGGTCAGTTGCCAGGTCGGCACTGCACAGCCAAGACTTGAACCTCCGCAAGACAGTGTAACCACTCTAAAACCAACATATGCATGCAGGTTACGTAACCCCCTTCGTGTGTACACGCAAGCACAAGACCAAGTGCGCACGGAAAAGATCCTGTAATCCATGTCAGAATTCGGTGGGTCATGGAAACACGAAAATACCCAGCATGCCTACTCAACGAAAGCGAGTGAGCTGACTCTGCTCTCAGAGTATAGTGTGGGGAACCCAAATGGGCAAACGAGCTCACACGTAACCAGCAAATTCTGGAACGCTGAAGAAGAAGAAGAAGAAGACCGTGGGTTTGATAACAATGCGTATTCACTTTCATTCAAATATGTACACTGTGGGCAGGTTACTGAGTTCAACTTTCTGGAGTCTGTATTGTTTTAATCAACCACGTGGAGGTCACATGACACGATCACATGACGACGCATTTGTCGCTGCCAGTCTTGGCCATTTTCTCCTCGTATTCCTTTACTTCCTCCAAGTAAGACAAGGGCGGCCATCTTTGTTCGTTGACGTGTTTCCGGTGGTGTGACGTCAGGTCGGCAAACTCCTTCCGGTTCTCAAAAGCTAAGAAGTTTGAAGAGATGAAAAAGAGGCACCATTTGACGAGCTGCTTGGCGTTGTATGTCTGGAACAAAAATTGGAAGAGGAGATTGTAAAAATTTGATTTGCAAACGACTTGTTTCTAAATTTGAGTTCAGAGATACTGAAAAAGCATTTTCATGTAGCACTTGGAGTTGAAGTTATCCTGTCCCAGCAAACACGTAAGGAAGCGACAACAATAACAAGAAAGTCGGGTTCAGGAATGGAACAAGTGTGCGACAAGGAGGGGCTTCCAAAATTAGTCAGGGGTACAGGCCAGGCGGCGGGTCGGGGAGCAAGGCCTCTCGGATGCTGTTAAAATTTAGCAATGGAAAGGAATATTTTGGGTATTTTCCTACCAAAAAAAGGTAACGACAAGCTAAAAAGCTAAATGCACTGAAAGAAACAAACACACACACACACACACACACACACACACACACACACACACACACACACACACACACACACACACACACACACACACACACACACACCACAACCACCACCATCCCCAAACACACACACCCACAAACCTACCTCAGCAGTATTCAGTAGACCGACAACATCAATCTCAGATCTCTCAATCCTTGCGCTGCACTGACGATCTACTTCTTTGGTGACGTAGAGCTCACACAGGTTTCCAAGACGCGGCGCGCAGTATTCATCCGCCAGCACAAGTATTCCTACGCCGTCGCTGTCTTCAATGGGTGCATGGTCTGTATAGAGATATTCCAGCAATGCCACGAATGTGTCCACTTCGGAATGAGGAATGTTTACCTAAAAGATGGGAAAAATAATTAATTCAAAATATACATCCCTTTGACTGCCACATTACGTATTAGGTACGTACTTGGTATAAACAAATAAACAATACTCTGACAAGAGAAACAACCGCTGTATATTGCCCTTTGAATTTGAAGTAAGACGATTGCCTCCCCTGGGGACTATTTTTCAGTGTTGGTGTTATTTTAAGACTTTGTAGTTATGATTTTAAAAAGAAAATTAACAAAAGTCATGTTAAATTTCCAAGTGGTTTTTTTTCCACTCGAAGTCACCATTGTTCTGCTAAAATCAAGAAGTCAAGGTTCGTAACTTATGTAGAAAATTGACAAATTGACATACCATTTCCGGTATTCCAGGGTAAACAAGGGAACCCCTTCTGCTCTGACTTGGCCCGTTTGTTTTGAAACTTCAGCTTTGGGTTTCCTTCTGTAATTATACTTGTTTTTATCCGCTTTCTGTTTAGTGTTACAGCTGATTCTTGTAGGTTACTTTGGGGAATTTCCGGCACTGATTTAGATGAAAGTTTACTTAGATTTGTGTGGATTGTTTTGACTTAATTTATTGATGCATTGTTTTTGCAAACAAATTATAATATGTTGAATATAATGTATATAATTGTGTAACTATTTTTGATGCTTTTTGATAAAACTATGTTTATTGATTATATCTTTCTGTCAGGTTAGATTCTTTTTCTAAATTCTTTTACTTAGTTTATTTTTGTGTGGATTAGTGACCTCAGGTCTTTGGATTGATCAAAATCTTGATCAAAATCAATTCTTACAAAAACAGAAAGCAATCATGATGTAGGTTTTTTGTTGTTGCGACTTATGTTGACAGTCATTTTCCCAACATTTCATTTGATTACAAGCAGCATATTGAAATAACTCAGTTATTCTCATGATTTTGACAAGAGAGGAAATTAAATGTAAGCGGACTTGATAACGACAAGACGGCGGAGTTTACCTTGACAGTCGTTTCTTCTTTTCCTTCAGAGAAGTTTCCAGAAAACATGGCCGCCATGACGTCACTGCGTGCTGACAACACGACACGGTGCGCGTACACACTGCACCCTGGTGAGGTCACAAAGTCACACATAAAACATGTGCACGTTTCGTTGAAAACACAAAACAGATAACATGCACTATCATTAACATTAAGGTTGCTGACAAAACATGGCTTGCAGTGAGCTCGCACATGTTGCAGCTCAGAGGTGGGAAGGAGGGAGCCAATTCCTTTTTACTCTTTCCCTTTCCTTCCAATGCTGGATCTAGGGGTTTTCCCTGAATTCCGGAAGGCCCTGCACCCCTGCCCCATTTTGGAAGCTTCTCCCTTTCACTCACTAGATCCAGCTCTGCTTTCTACCCCCCCCCCCCCCCCCCCCCCATCCCCCTCTCTCTCTCTCTCTCTCTCTCTCTCTCTCTCTCTCTCTCTCTCTCTCTCTCTCTCTCTCTCTCTCTCTCTCTCTCTCTCTCTCTCTCTCTCTCTCTCTACCTCTCTCTACCTTGAACGTTGAAAACGACGTCAGCATACTCAGGCTGGTTGAAGAAGAGAGATTTCATGGACGCTCCGGTCTCGTCGTTAAGGAAAGTACCTATGCTGGGATTGAGAAACTCCTCTTCGTTCTTAAGGTTGCTGCATATCGTCTGCAATTGGGACAGCTTGAACAAGCCCGCCACACGGCTGAGCTCGTCTATGTCTGCTTCTGACGCGTCATCTGCAAGTCTTGGAACTCCTGAGGACAATAAAAAGATATTTGGTATATATAAGTTACAGTAAATTCAATCAAATAATTTTTTTTTCCTAGTCTAATTAAATTCACAATGCAAAATAAAGAAAATTGACTTTATTTTTGAATTTGAAGATTTTGATAAATTTACGGAAACTTATTTCACTGTTTAGTAAATTCGTCCAAACAAACGGCAAGAAAATGTCAGGAAATGTACACATTTCTTAGAATTTATTTTAGAAAATTTACAAAATCCCCGAGTGAAACAGGAAATTTACAAATTAACTGAAATGTTCAGGGATTATGTTAATGTTTGGTTTTGAGAATTTACTGTAACATTATATTTTTATGTTAAAGTCACACCCCTTCCTGGTTAAAGGTACTGAACTTGTCAAATCCTGGTGCACGGAGCCCCTGGGGCTTTTAGTCATACCTCAGGCAGCTATCCGTTAGAAGAACTACCAAGTTTCATTGACTTGCACCCAAAGAGTCAAGAACTGCGATTTTTTTTTACAAATTAATTTCGTACTCGGACCCGGCTGGTCTTGACCTATTTTTGGATCTAAATTTAGATCAGGTAGATCACCACATCATTCACAAAAAGACACGTCACTAGCAAACTATGTCAGACATCATCATGAGTTTGTGTAAAACAAAATGGAGGCCGGAATCACTCCGTTGAATCGAACTCCGACCAAACACCACGTAATAACTAGGTTAATTTATGCACTCGCGTGAACAAGAAACTGTCGAGCTTCACAGATGTCGTCGTTGGGTAGTTTTACCATAGGAGAATTTTTGAACTGTAAATGCACTCAGCTGCAACAAAAACGCAAAACGAAGGCTGTGAGCTGCACTGTGCCTTTAAAAAGTTCACCGCGCTATCTCAGATAGGGACAGGCTTTTAAATGACATGAAACTATCCTCCACTAAGACACGTACCAAAATATCAATAGGCCTACCCTGTCTATGTGGTGAGTTTGAAGAGGTGAAAAAGAAGTACCATTGTATCTCTCTGTCTATCTTTATAAATGCTCATTAAAAAAATATGAATTAGTTTCTTTAAAAACCAACAATTGCTTTTACAAAATTAATGTATGCGTTGAAATGCGCTGTAAACACTGTCTCAGTTTTCTTTATTTTGCATTGTGATTCTCTCTCTCTCTCTCTCTCTCTCTCTCTCTCTCTCTCTCTCTCTCTCTCTCTCTCTCTCTCTCTCTCTCTCTCTCTCTCTCTCTCTCTCTCTCTCTCTCTCTCTCTCTCTCTCTCTCTCTCTCTCTCTCAATCTACTACTGTATCTCTCTCTCTCTCTCTCTCTCTCTCAATCTACTACTGTATATCTCTCTCTCTCTCTCAATCTACTACTGTATCTCTCTCTCTCTCTCTCTCTCTCTCTCTCTCTCTCTCTCTCTCTCTCTCTCTCTCTCTCTCTCTCTCTCTCTCTCTCTCTCTCTCTCTCTGTTACACCACACTTGAGATAGACGAAGTTCTCAAATGTCGTATACACAAAACTAAACGCGTTTCCTAACACTATCTATTTATCTATTTTGTTTGTGTGTGTTTCTTCGTCCCAAGGACAGATTGCAAGAAAAGACCCAGCCTTAAATCTTTATCCTTGTAAAATAAAGTTCAGTCTCAGTCTCAGTCTCAGTCTCAGCATCTTACCAGTATAAAGAAACTCTAGGACACGTAGAAAGGTCTTGGCTTTAATGTCTTCAGTGAGGACCACAGAGGTCAGCCGCTGGGCTGAGGGTTTCTTGGGGTCCTCGTCATCAAAGACACTTGCTATGCCCTCCACGCGCCCAGAGTTCAAATCCTCGCGACTGAAACTGTCGATGGCGTCCATCTGTCGCTGCTGGCTTGTCTAGATAGATAGATAGATAGATCATAGATAGATAGATAGATAGATAGACAGAAAACAGAGAGGTGTATATATAGCTATTCTGATAGACACGTGGAAGAATTCGGGGGCTGTGATTGGATGGTCTCACACATCCGTATTCCGATCATCAAACGATAACGCTACGGAAGTTGGCAATTTTTTGCCGATATCCAAACGATATCGGCAATAACAAAGACGCATGGTTCCGGTTTACCCATCTGTACCACACGATGTTTCAGGACTAAGCTAACAGCACTGATACACTGACAATGTTATTCTACTCAGAAATGTATTTCAGCTTTACAAATGACGATAACATACCTTTTTCTGCTAATTTCCCGATGAAACAGGGCTAAACCAATTATTTTCTGTCCCTAAACACCACAAAATGACCTAAGTCAAAAGATGTAGTTCGAACAGGGGGGTGACAAATATTTCATGGAACAGCCGTTTCTGTGTCAATGTGTAGGCTACCTGTGTGAGCCGCTCAGTTGCTACTGAGACACACTTTCGCATTCGGCTTTTCTTTATCTCGTAACTCCACACTGAATACCCCACTTCCCCTCTAAAGTATTGATGATCGACCCTAGGTAGATCTACTAACATTCATGAAGTCGTTTAAAAAAGAGTGTTTAAACTGAGGTTGAAAAATTCGCTTCATGACGAGACAAGTAGGGGAGACCGGGGCTAGTCCACCCCCGGGGCACATCCGTCTTTGTCTGTTTATTCTTACGTTTGCCACCTTTTAGTCTTTCACACCATGTGAGAATGGTGTCCCTACTTCCCGCCATATCCTGCAGAAGTTCAGAGGTTGCGCGCCCATATATCGTGAGTACAGATCACAAAAAGTGTTTTTCTTCATTTTTGTAACATGAATGCATAGCAGTTGACTTAGGTTTTGATGCATTACCTCTGAGAACAAATACTTAGTCTTGGTGTCGAGTGAAAGTGCGTTAATTAAGGTCGAGTTCTGACGAAAGTTTTGCTTCTTCCTTCCCATGTTGTGCTCGCTATCTGGCACTAGAGTTGCCTGCCCGTGCGGGGGCAAGTCCGCCTATTTGTCATGGGGCATGTTCGCCATGAAGAATGTGCAGGTGTGGGGAACAGTCCAGTTTACATCTGCCATAACTGTGACTCTGATGGTGACTCCATCTATTCTCGATGGTAAAGATTGCAGATTCATGTCTAAAAAAGACTGACGCCGATTTGTGTTACATTCTTTCGACATTCTTTTGTATTTTGTCATTGGCATTTTTGAACCTAAATATTGAAGGGAATTAAAAAAGCTTTCCCACTGATCGGGTGCTTGTTTGACTGACTGTGTGTGCGTGCGTGCATGTGTGTATAAAGCTTGCCCACTACTAGTCTTTTACCTACTTTGGGGTGAGAGCGGCGGACTTGCCCCACCCTGTAGGCGGACTTACCCCGACTTGGGGCAAGTTCGCCTACGTTAGGGTAGGTCTACTTAAAGCAGTATGTACAACAAATGTTCATGCGCACATAAAAACTGTCTGCACATTGATATCAGCTACACATTTGTCTTGATGTAAAATAAAAAATCAGTCTTCTAGTTCATCAAACTCGCCAGTTATGCTACCAAAAGCATAAAAGTAGGCGGACTAGCCCCGGTCTCCCCTAATGCCGACGAGTCGAAGACGAGTCGCATTATGCTTGTTCGAGTCTAAATATCGGACCCTATTGCTACGCTAAAAACTCACTAGCGGTTGTATTGCTTTTCTGACCTTGCTTTGTTCAAATTGTTGTTCCAAACTGGCAAAATGACAATGTTTGCGTCGATGAGTTGATCTCAGGTTTTGTAGCAGACGATTTTCCGTCTCATTCAAGGGACGTAACCACACAAATCGAATGCAGTTGGAGTTTTTCTTCGAAAGTCAGAAAGCGTGTAGCAGTGTGGCTGCGCGAAAATGATGCGCGTAAGGAATTCGTCTGCTATTGAACCTGAGCCAACGCATCGACACAATAACTGTCATTTTGTAAGTTTGGAACAACAAATCAAGGTCAGAACAGCTATATAATCGCTATTGTGTTTTCAGCGTAGCAATAGGGTCCGCTATTTAGACTCGAACAAGTATAATGCGACTCGTCTTCGACTCGTCGGCATTATACTTTACGGTCTCGTCTAAATAGCGGACCCTATTGCTACGCTGAAACAAACACTGTACATTAGTAAGACGTGGAACTTGCGAAGAAAATGCGAAAAAGTGTTTGTGGGTTATCGTCCCTAGTCACATGCTGGCGGCGAAAACAAAATGGCGGATCGCGTAGGTACCGATCGTGTGCGAGGTGGTGGTAAATTGTGCTCGGCTTTTTGTTGCAAGAACGCCCGTTACAAACAGAGCTGCTTCGGGAAAACTTTCCACAAGTTCCCTACAGAAGAAAAAAGGTGGGTTGTGCAGTGATTATTTCATCAGGTTTACCTTCTTCAGAATGAGAATGCAATGGCTCGAGTCAACTCACTCAGTTGACTACAGCGTCAGCGAGTACTTACGAATGTGAGTGTGAGTCAGCAGTCAGTACAAAACAACAGTTTACACTTGATGACAAACCCGTGGGCATTATTTGTCGAATCCTTTATCAAACCTTGCTTACGGGAAAACTACAGTACAAAGGTACATCACTCATCCGTTTTGCGTTCAGGCAGAGCGTTAGATTTAGACTGAAGATCTGATTTAGCTTTTTTTGTCTTTCCTTTTTGCTTAGTTTAACAATAACATTGTTGTTTTTATTGTCAAACTAGGTGCAGAATATGGATGCAATTCACAAGGCGAGAGGACTTTGAAAAGCTGCAGCCAGCTGATGTTCAGTCTCAAGCTTTGTACTGATCACTTTGAGGCCAACCAGTAAAACAATCCTGCAGAGAGGATCACTTGTGTGGAATGCTGTCCCGACATTGTTTGCAGTGCCCAATCCACCACCGAAGGTTATTTATTTATTGGTTTTAGGTTTTTGCAAACCAAAGAAGCACACTATTAAATGCAGGTTGAGTAATGACAAGTTTGAGGCTGATGTAAGAATTGAAAACAACAGCATTGTTCCCATCAAATAATGCCTGTTTGCATTTAGCGCAAAAAAATGATAAGGCCAACAAAAAAAAGTTACTTATTTTGGATCGACGTCTTGATTATGATGATATGATGAACTTATTTTGCAAAAAAACAGCCCCAAATGGCAAAAAAGGTATAGGGTCGGCGTCAACAACAAAAAAGTTGTATGTTTCTGGTCACCTGACCCTACCTATGTTTTCCCGACGACCCTAGACTTTTTTTTTTTTGCATTTTCAAAAATAAAAGGGGTATTCGAAAATTGTTTTCCTGTTTTTCAACAAAATAGTTAAAAAGATGGTTTAAAAAAAAAGTTTAGAAAAAAAATCTCCACCTTTAGTCATGTTAGGTCACAAAAAAGTCTGTTTAAGGTAACATAGGCCCCCCAAAAATAGCGTCGGTAGGTCGGCTTTTTAGTTTTGTATTTTAGCCATCTGAATATTTTAATTTTATTTTTTAATGCCCCCAAAAAGTCTAGGGCCGGTGGGAAAAAAATAGGGTCGGTCCGGATACCGTAAACAGATTATTTTTTGTTTTGCCTTACCAGAAACATACACTTTTTTGTGTGGCCTAAGACCAATGCCATAAAATTGGGAGAATTGTTTCATTGTGACTGGGTGTTGGTTGTGAGTTTGTCAGTGAAAGAGCTGTGCAATTTGCAGGTTGCTAGTGGGAGGAAGCCACCATCGCAAAGGGTAGCTACAAATGAAGCCAGCACCGACCTGTCGCCTGATGCACAAATTGTTCAACCAGGTAAGAGATTTTTAACCATGAAGAACACCC
This sequence comes from Littorina saxatilis, assembly GCF_037325665.1. Taxonomy (NCBI): domain Eukaryota; kingdom Metazoa; phylum Mollusca; class Gastropoda; order Littorinimorpha; family Littorinidae; genus Littorina; species Littorina saxatilis. The sequence continues at coordinate 28,458,564 of NC_090258.1, forward strand.
TGACATCAAAAAAAGTTTAAACCCATCCATTACATAGTTGATAATTGCTGTATAGGGTGACGGGCGCTGTGGCGGGGTGGTAAGACGTCGGTCTATTAACTCGGAAGGTCGAGGGTTCGAATCCCGGTCGCGGCCGCCTGGTGGGTTAAGTGTGGAGATGTTTCCGATCTCCCAGGTCAACTTATGTGCAGACCTGCTAGTGACTTATCCCCCTTCATGTGTACACGCAAGCACAAGACCAAGTACGCACGAAAAAGATCCTGATCCTGTAATCCATGTCAGAGTTCGGTGGGTTTTAGAAACACAAAAATACCCCGCATGCTTCCCCCGAAAGCGGCGTATGGCTGCCTAAATGGCGGGGTAAAAACGGTCATACACATAAAATTCCACTTGTGCAAATAAATGAGTGCACGTGGGAGTTTCAGCCCACGAACGCAGAAGAAGAAGCTGTATAGGGCGGATGCATGGATGGATGAAATTGTACCTGTAGTTCCCACACGTAAAGATGGGAAACATATCCTGTTAGAGGCATGGTGTAACAAGAAACAATTAAGTGGCTCTATTCCCATCTCCCTCCCTCCCCCCCCCTTTCCCCGTCGCGATATAAGCTTCGTGGTTGAAAACGACGTTAAACACCAAATAAAGAAAGAAAGAAAGAGGCATGGTGTGTGAGGAGTTTTACCTGGTACTGTTGTCCTAATCAATCAATCAATATAAAGCTTAGTATTCCGTGGGTACAGTTCTAATGGCCTCACCCATTCAGTACCAAACAAGGTCAATTCCATCATTGTTCCACATCGTATCCATAATTGCTAATACACTTCATTTCTGGCCTGCCTTCCTACGCTATTGTTTATTTTCATTTTGTGATTGAATTACACGTGTTTTAATTTCTTCCAGGTTGTAACTTGTTATGGTTATGTTATTTTATGTGTGTTTTGTGTGTGTGTTTTTTTTTAAAGATGACATTCAGGCGATCCTGGAGGACATAGGATGTAAAGCATCAAAGTCGTCATCCTCCCCATCCCCTCGTGAAGCGGAACTTCGGCAGAAGGTCAACAAACTGAGGAGCAAGGTTTTCCGATTAGAAAAGAAAACGATGGAACCCCGTGTAAAACGAGCGAGTAAATTAGCCAAGCCTCCCAAGAAAGACTTTGTAATAGAACTGTTGTCTCATATATTATCAGGCGAGGCGAGCTATTTTGCCATTTATGCCTGTTACATATTTACCGGTTATCTGCTGCTGTGTCCAATCCTGGCAGAGACGGAACGCATGTTACCAAGGAGCCGAAGGAGAGTCGATGAGATGAGAGAATGTGATTAACAATTGCCAACTCTCTCCGTACAAAGAGGGTCCAAAATTGTATCAAAATATAGATCGTAGGGAATTCAAAATAAAAAAAGACAATAGACAAAACATGTACTTCGGCTCATAGAGCCTTCTTTAATTTTTAACTCAAAAGTCCATGCTCCGAGAGTCCTTTTTTTAATTTTGAATTGCCTACCATCTATATTTTTATACATTTTCAAAAAGATTCAACAGTCACCTTCCGTTATTCTTGAACTTGGCTATCCCAGCCTTACCTCAACATTCAATATTTCTGTGATATTTTTGACGTAAAATCAATTTTTACTGTAAAACTCTTCGGCAAGAGGATTGGTCCAAGCAAACAAATAATAAACTTGTAAGATTTTTCCTGATATTTCCGATCAATTGCCTATGGTTTTATTTAGCTAAAAGATTCAAACGTCACACCTATGACTCATGGCTATTTTTAAGGGGAGAGTAGCATCCCTGGTGTGTTGTTTTTGATGTACCTTTTAGTCTGTTTACCGTAACAGAACAAAATTGATTTTTTTTTCTTTTTCTTTTTCTCCAAATGCCAAAAAAAAGGTCTAGGGTTGGCGGGGAAAAATAGGGTTGGTCGGGATACCGTAAACAGACTATTTTGCTTTGTTTTGCCTAAGCAATGACTAACAAACTTTCTTTAGGGTCTGACATTGTATATACTATACAATTTTTGGGGTATTAACTAAATACATGTATACAGTTTTTGATTCCTTTTATACTTTTTCACAAATTAGCCCCTCCCCCCCCCCCCCCCCCCCCCTTTTTTTTTTTAGTCTGCCCTGGGGGCGGGAGGTCTCCTAATTTCGGTTTCTAGGGTCATCTTATGCTTCCCCATGAGCTGAGAACTTAATTTAAAATGGGCCACGATTTTTTTATTTGTATTTTGTAATTGTGCCTTTGTCCAGTCACATGATTTCACTTTGTACTTAAAAACTTGGCACTGTCATCATTTATTGCTATTTATTGTTCAGTTGTTCAGTATTTATTGCTATTGGGCATCAGTTGTTCAGTTGCCCTCTTTCGAATGAGCCATGCATGCATTATGGATGTGTTTAGCGAATTGGGATACCTCAAGCAATGTAAAAGAAGAAACAATGTGAAGCAAACATATAGCACCAAATAAAATAACCGAATCAGAATGGCAACTTCTTCAGTGTATGTGTGTGTGTGTGTGTGTTTGCTGTTTTAAATACCGAAAATGTGAAAATAAAGCAAGTCACAACATGAGAAAGATCGACTGTACTAGTCATAACAAAGCAGGAGACAGCCTGGCCAGCATGCAGCAAAGGGGAATAACTCGTATTTAGCCATTCTCATTTCTAAGCATGCCCAATGAGGAAGTTATCCTTCTTCCCATTGTAGTTTCTTTGGCTGAAAACACAATAGCTGTTAATATCGTTAAATAAGTAAAACCATTAAGATATAAATGGATGAATTCATCAACAAAAATGGAGGAATGAACGAATGGATGGATGGACGTACGGACACTAACATATGAATAATGGATGGATGGATGGATGAATCGATGGGTTGTTGGGAAAAATACATTAACCAGACGCACAACAGACAAAAAAGCGGTGATAACCGACACTTGGCCTTATCTTAATCTGAAAACAGTTGTTGCTCTCAAAATGGACTAGGCAACATGGCTGGATCCACTTACCCGTGATCCCAGGGAAACGCCCAATACTTTGGCAAAGACCTTGGATGCTGAGCACAACACAATCTTGTGAGCATGCAACTCATGATCTCCTTCAACGACAAACGTGACGTCATGAAAACGGGGGTCCTGTAGAGCTTTATACCAGTCGTCAGAAAACGTTGACGTCATCACCTCTACCCATGGAGCTTTGCCTGAAAGGACGGTATTATGACGTCATCGTTATGATATCATCGTTGTATTGGTCTTTATTTTAATTTCCAAAAAAAAGTCGAAGCCATAAATATTGGATTTTGGATTCCAAAGAAGTGTATGTGTGGGGAGAGAAAACATTAAATAATGGTCGAACAAAGACGTATGTGTGTGTGTGTGTGTGTGTGTGTGTGTGTGCCGGTGTATGTGTGTGTGTGTTTGTGTGTGTGTGTGTGTGTTTGTGTGTGTGTGTGTGTGTGTGTGTTTGTGTGTATGTGTGTGCGTGTGTGCGTGCATGCTGGCGTATATGTGTGCGTGCGTGCGTGCGTGTACATATCTGTCTGTCTGTGTAAGAGAGAGCAAGATCGAGAGGGCAAGAAAAAGAGACAACCGTACAGATAGACAAGTAAACAGGCAGGCAGAAATATCACTTGTTACACACACACACACACACACACACACACACACACACACACACACACACACACACACACACACACACACACACACACACACACAGAGAGAGAAAGACAGACAGAGAGACAGGCCGATATTCAATATATGATTTTAAATGAATAACATGCCTTGTAAGAGAAATAGACAGAGACAAACAAACAGTCCCACCGACGGACAGACAGACAGACACGTGAACAAAAAGAGACTGGTGTGAGGGGGGGGGGGGGGGAAGGGCGACAACCACTACAAGCTTACCTGCAGGGGGCATAAGCGGAGCGATGGGAACTTCCTTCTGTTTCTTTTTGCCTGGACCAAAAGTTCTCTTCGTGGCTGCAACCTTCCCGTTGACTGCAAGGCGCACCTGCAAAGTGAAATCAAAGATGTACTTTAGCTTTAATTTCCAATACAATAATGGCAGTAGGAGTGTCAGTAGAAGCATGCAACTGCTGGTGTTGATGTTGCTGTCGTAGCAGTTGAAGTACAGCAATAGGAGAAGGAGACATAGTTACGTCGTCTTCGTTGTGGAAGTAGGAGACTGAACTTGTCTATAACGGCAACCCCCATGGAACAACACGTAGCGGCCTTTACAGACAGGTGATCATTTTGTAGATGTGAAACTGATATACAGATAAAAACAACTTTGTGAAGGATCCTTTCGGATAGTCGATTCGGCAGGTGGTCGTTATCAAAAGGTGGTCGCAGGATTGCTTCAAAGCTAGACTGTTCAACTTACCGCACAGATAAAGCATTCCTTTAGTCCATTTTGCATCAAAGCTAGACAGTTCAACCTACCGCATTGTCAAAGCATTCCTTTAGTCCAGTTTGTGTCAAAGCTAGACAGTTCAACTTACCGCATAGTCAAAGCATTCCTTCAGTCTAGTTTGCATCAAAGCTAGACAGTTCAACTTACCGCATAGTCAAAGCATTCTTTCAGTCCAGTTTGCGTCAGAGCTGACGTCTCGACGTACTTCATGCCAAAACTTTTGGCCACTTCTGACGCCTCTTCATACGTCACGCAACGACGTTTTCGGGCGCCATCTCCACTAGATTCGCGAAGGTCTGAAAAAAGACGCAATGGCCATGGTGTAGTGTGTGTGTGTGTGTGTGTGTGTGTGTGTGTGTGTGTGTGTGTGTGTGTGTTGTGTGTGTGTACAGTGTATGTGTGTGTGTATTACAATAGTAGAAACGCTCATAACCGCTTCAACAAACTTAACATTTAACTTGTGTTAATATGTCGGCGTTTTGTAAGCAATCCACACCTTTTAAAAAAATCGTTTTGGGGGTGGGGGCTTCTTTTATTGCGACATTTATTTTGTTTTATTTTTCCGCTAGTCTTTTTTCTTCATTCTTTCTTAATTGGCCAGCTTCGGAAAAACTCTGTCGCTTATGTGCGTGTTGTGAAAGTACGATTACTCTTGCGACTCTCAATTCTTAGTAAATGAGTTTTGTCTTAGTGTTTTTTGTGTGCAATTCTTGATTCTTAGGAAATATGATGTGTTTTATGTCTGTAACCGCCCGACACTGCATGGCAATTGTTTTTATAAGAACAGTAAATTTGAGTCTTGGAGAACAAAAAATGGTTTTCTTTCTTCCTTTCTTTCTCCTTCTCTTCTTTCTTTCTTTCTTTTCTTTCTTCTTTTTTGTGACACACATCTTAGTCAAGTCAGTGATGGTTCAGCATACCTCCTTTGCACCCCACGAGGAGGCATGGGGTGTTGGGGCAATGATGTCTGACTTCTTTGACCCATTTCTCCTCCACGTTCTCCAGGCTGCTCGGATTGTCAACGCTGAACGCAATCAGGAAGATGTCCGTTTGAGGATACGACAAGGGACGCAACCGGTCATAGTCCTCCTGCAAATCAAACGAAACGTAGAGTAAGAGAAGCAACTCGATCGGGACTGTTTTTCATTTGTGACCGGTTGTGTCCCTTCAAAAATTAAAAACAGTCGGTTGCAACCGTGTTATTAAAATTTTACGAAAACTTTGTTTAAAAATGTTCAGAGTTACGTCCTCGGTTTCCATAAGTAATCTTCTGAATGGCAGTGGGGATCACAGACAGCACTGTGGTCACGTTTTCCCTCGACCATGTGAGCACTGCAGTTGTCCAGGGCCGGATCTAGGGGGGGGGGGGGGGGGGTTCCTGGGGTTCCGGACCCCCCCCCCCCCCCCCCCCAGGCCATCCAATGTACCTCTCAGAGAAAAGAAAATGTGGACTTTGGACCCCTGCCTTCAGTTGGAACCCCCCCCCCCCCCTCAAACGAACTTGGTCCGGCCCTGGTTGTCCACCAACCATGCAATCCCTCTCCACCCATCCCAAAGCATTCCTTCCTCCCCCACCCTCCCTCTCTCTCTCTCTCTCTCTCTCTCTCTTTATCTCTCTCTCTTTATCTCTCTCTCTCTCTCTTTATCTCTCTCTCTCTCTTTATCTCTCTCTCTCTTTATCTCTCTCTCTCTCCAGTTTATCTCTCTCTCTCTGTCTCTCTCTTTCTCTCTCTCTCACTGACTGACACACAAGCACACACACACACACACACACACACACACACACACACTGGCCCACATACACACACATATATATTCTCTCTCTCTTTCTCTTTCTCTCTCTCTCTCTCTCTCTCTCTCTCTCTCTCTCTCTCCCACACACACACACACCGTGACATACACACACACATACATTCTCTCTCTCTCTCTCTCTCTCTCTCCGTCTCTCTCTCTCTCTCTCTCTCTCTCTCTCACACTGACAAACACACACACACACACACACACACACACACACACACACACACACACACACACACACACATACACACATTCTATCACTCCCTCTCTCTCAATATCTCTCTCTATCGTCGCTGTAGTAATTCACAAACCTCGTATCTCAATTTTTAAGGTTTTGGAACTAAAAAATACTTAGCTCCCTTGTGTTTTGCCCATTTGATGAAAAAATATCGTATTTTCCAACTGCTTTTTAAAGTAAGAAAAAGTTCTTGAGAAGAAAATTCGTGTCTTCATTTTTTTCAAGGGAGAGCCAATAAAAACACGCTTGGGTTAAACTTATTTTGGATGTCAGAACATGGAATATACAGGTTGTTTCTGTTGTATTTTTAGCTTGCTAATATTTTATTTTCTCATAAATATGAAATATTGCCACTGACGGTTAGGTGACAAATGGAGAGAGAAAAAATCGTATATTATTCTAATTCTAATGACTCCTTGAATAAAAAGATCATACTTTGAATAAAAAAAGCTCGTAATACGTATCTCTCAATATCTTTTCAGTTCAGTGGATCAAATACAATTACAACTGACATTTAAATAAAATTTAGACAGCTGTTGCACTGTTCATAAAGAAACTATAAACCCACGCGGAATTAAAGTTTATATCTAATGCAGTGATTTTTCTCTATACAGCAGCAATTGAGATACGAGGTTAGTGAATTACAGTGACAATATCTATGTGTCTCTCTCACTCCCTCCCACTCCACACATCCCCAATCCCCTCCCCCTCCTTTTTCACACTCCCCCCCCCCCCCCCCTGACGGGCACAGTGGCGTGGTGGTAAGACGTCGGCCTCCTAATCGGGAGGTCGTGAGTTCGAATCCCGGTCGCTGCCGCCTTGTGGGTTAAGAGTGGAGATTTTTCCGATCTCCCAGGTCAACTTATGTGCAGACCTGCTTGTGACTTATCCCCCTTCGTGTGTACACGCAAGCACAAGAACAAGTGCGCACGGAAAAGATCCTGTAATCCATGTCGGAGTTCGGTGGGTTATGGAAACACGAAAATACCCAGCATGCCTACTCAACGAAAGCGGAGTGAGCTGACTATGCTCTCCGAGAGCATAGTGTGGGGAACCCAAAATGTAATGGGCAAACGAGCTCACACGTAACCAGAAAAATTCTGGAACGCTGAAGAAGAAGAAGAACATGCACTCCCCCCCCCCCTCCCCCTAAAAAACACCACCTACCTGTCCAGCAGTGTCCCAGAAACCAATGTTGTACGGCTTTCCCTCCATCATGATGTGAACACTGTAGTTGTCGAAGACGGTGGCGGGGACATATTCTGCGGGAAAACTGTTGGTGGTGTAGGTGATGAAGAGACAACTCTTTCCAACCGCTCCATCACCCACGATCGTAAGTTTGATGTTTTCCATTTTGCTGTAGAAATTGCGATTTGTAATCTGAAAAAAGAATATTGAATATTGTGCTTATTTCAGGTTTTGAGGGTGATTGATTTAAATGGAACTGACCAAGCTGAAATGACATTTTCCCAGTTTACAAGCTGTTATTTTTGTCTTTTATCTTGTTCACCTTACTTTGCAGTCTACGTATTAGAAGGGGAAAAACTGTGCTTTTTCTGTACTCATGTATGTTTTCGATTACTTCCCTATACGCACACACACACACACACACACACACACACACACACACACACACACACACACACACACACACACACACACACACACACATAGGCCTATATTATGATATGCTCGAACACACTAGTATTCGTGTGCAACAATTTACAATGTAACAAACACAAAGTTTAGAAGTTTTAAGTTATATATTTTCACGTTTGATTGTGTGACTCTTTAGCAGAACAACAACAGTAACTATATATATATATATATATATATATATATATATATATATATATATATATATATATATATATATATATATATATATATAACAAAATCAAGGAAAAGAAAAGCCAAACAAAGAATGTCAAGTGGCAGCCCAAATTTTCGACCTATTGCCAGGCCTTCCTCAGGGGCGTACTATATATATATATATAATATATATACTAGAGGAATACCCGGCTTCGCCGGGTGAATCGCGAGACAGAGACAGAGACAGACAGCGTGGCGGTTCGCCGTCTTAGAGCACGTGTGAACATTTTCATCCACCAGTTTGTGCCCACTCAAAGGAAGGCAAGAACATACAGAGAGACAAAAGCCGCCAGACCCCATCACAAACAGAACTCTACAATCCACAGGTGTTGCCTGGCGAGCTAGCTATAAATAGCTGACAACTTGAAAGGCGAACAACTCTGCAGAGTCTGCTGTGAAGGGCGACGGTAGTCTCCCTGTCACACTCGACCCCCTTTGAATGAACTTTGTCCCCAAAGTTCCGAACCATGGACCCGCCAAGCTTAGGTCCCACCCAGGTTGGTGGAATGGGAAGAGCACGAAAATGATTCAGTGGCCTGAACATTTCATGTTGAGTCCCATCCCTGTCGACGAAGCCAAATGTAACCGAGTGCCGAAACACCACAATCACCTTTGAAGGCGAAGTCCAAAACGGGATTGAGAATTTTAGAGCTTTTTTCTAAGCCCTATAATAACTGTTATGGCTTCTCAAAGGCCGGCCAGAATATACAGAGAGCTCAAAGCCGCCAGACCCCATCACAAACAGAACTCTACAATCCACAGGTGTTGCCTACACACACACACACACACACACACACACACACACACACACACACACACACACACACACACACACACACACACACACACACACACACACACACAGAAGCCGTAAATATATATCTATATTTATAAATATATAGAGATAGATGACAGTGTATTTTTCGCGTGGCTATAAATTGATTCGACCTTTGCACTTTTACAGTGAGGACAACTTACGGGTGCAAGGAAAGCGTTCTGGACAGTGCAGTGACCTTCTAAAAATAGTAACGGAACGGGAATATCCGCGCGCCACACGAAGGAAGGGAGATAAATGCTGAAAACACTGGAGAAGATAAGGAAGAGTTACTGGGAATGGATCCAGAGAAAAACCCAAATCGGTTCAGCGCTGTGCGCTGAGAGCACGTGTTGAAAATTCTCATCGACCAGGTTGTGTCCGGGGTCTACCTGAATATGCCCACCATATTTGAAGCAGATCCATCGAGAACTTTGGCCGTGCATCGCGGACATACAGACAGACAGACACACACACACACACACACACACAGACACACACACACACACACACACACACACACACACACACACAGACACAAGTCGTATATATATATATAGATACACAAATCAAATCCATTGAACATTTTTTACTTTTTTTTGCAAAATAAGAATGTCACTGCAGCATTTCCAGACCTACTACGTGTACATTTTACCAGACTATCCCTTTCAATTCTACTTGTGAATAATTAAATTCGCAGCAACTTGAAATGGAATTCACATATTAATTGTACATAGGTATTTCTGGGAAAAGAAGCAGAAGCAAATTTTAAAGTCACTGTATGAGGGAATCCAACGCAGCAACACGCAAATACTGTAGTAACAATATCTATTCAAACAAGTAAAACATTAATCTATAAATTCTGGCACAAATAATGTATGAAATAAGGCATGCATGCACAGTCCATTACAAACTAGTATTGGCATTTGCCACCAACACTCTTACAGAAACCACACTCTCTCAGTCTCTGTGTTAAACCTTACCTGCCAAACTGCAGCTGAAAGTTCCACTAAGTCTAAGACAACACACCTTCTCTCGTTCGATTTGTTTCATGGAATGGTCACTGCAAGTAGCTCTGATCATTTATGTACACATTCTTAATAAGTTATTTTTAACACGACGAGTTGGTTGCCAAAAATAACCAGAGCAAGATCGAATTGGATGATATTTTTAGTAACACAGATTCACCGGAAGTTGAGGACAGTCGAAGGTCATGGCCGGTGATATGAGTTCGTCTCCGTTGGTTGTCGATGCTTTCCAAGCAGAAATAGGAGGTAAGAGGCTACTTTTCAACGATTGTTTTGGTTGATGTAAAGTTCAGTGCTCCCAAGCCTGTTAACACACCATTTTGCAGTGATTTCCCATTCGCCGCGAAACTGGCCCACAAAATGGCTGTTCAATGAGTGAATGATACTGACAGAACTTTACTTTCAGTCTCCTTCAAGTTTCGTTCTCACCTTCTTGCCGCAAGAGTTTTTATTCTTTGTCACTGTTAGATATCGCCGTGCGTTGTTTCTCGTCTAGGGCACAAGTAATCGTAACTGCGCTTTGCGGATTAATTTGTTAAGTCATGGATTATGCCATATGTTCCTGCTGCGTGTAGTGCACTTCTTGAACAAGTTAAGTACTAGAAAGTAATCTAGGCAGTCTCTCTCTCTCTCTCTCTCTCTCTCTCTCTCTCTCTCTCTCTCTCTCTCTCTCTCTCTCTCTCTCTCTCTCTCTCGAATCAGCTAGACTTTCTGTCAGGCTTATACTGTTGCACCCCGACCCCCCGTCCCCTACCCCATGCCCCACCTGCACACACATGTAGATACATACTTGAGTCATAGTCATACACACAATGCAGCATTGCTGGACCTGTAGCATACATGTACAAAATAAAATTTAAAAAATGTTAGACAGCTGTGTTACTGTGTGTATGCCTATCTGTCACTGTCACTGTCTGTCTTGACATTGTGTTTGTATCTTGTCACTGTCTGTCTTCTCGTCATGGGCTGAAACTCCCATATTCACTCATGTTTTTGCATGAGTGGGTTTTTACGTGTTTGACCGTTTTTACCCTGCCAATGTGCCATTCAGCTGTCACTGTGTGTCTGTCACTGTTTATGAGTATGTGTGAGTGTGACAGTCTGTCTGTTGTGCACGTGTGTGCATGTCTGACTGTTGTGTGTGTGTGTGTGTGTGTGTGTGTGTGTGTGTGTGTGTGTGCGTGCGCGCGCGTGTGTGTACGTGCATGTAGATGCTAGTACATGTGTGTATAAACAATTGTGTAAACACATAGTGCAGGTTATTTGCATGCAATGTTTCAATATTAAAAATGCCTTTTGCTGTTTCAGCATCCGAACCCTGGCCTGAGGATGTGTGTCTGTATCAGCAGTATGCAGGTAAGTGTTGCTGAAATGGAAAAAAATGTGTATACATGTATGCCTGTTATTAGTTGGCATCTAGCTGCCACTTCTTTCAACTTCTTGATGTATCTTTAACTTTAAGTCAGTAAAGCTTGACTGTCAGTGTTATCGCTAAGCTAGACATTGGGGGGGGGGGGGGGGTAGATAGCACAGTCAGTAGCTTTGAAATCAGTGTCTTGCTTTTGATGTGTGTGTCTACATGCGTGTGTACATGTGCATGTGTGTCTGTTTTATCATCTGTGTTATGTACGCTAAGTACTTTTGCTTTGTTATAAAAAAAAACATATATTTCAGTTGTCTGTATCATGTATGCTGTGTGTGTTGTTTTTTTAATTTTTAATTTGTTAGAGACTGTAAAAATTCAAATAAACGCCTCAAGCTATTTAAGGGATAAGCGTTATAACTTATAGAAAAGTAATTCATTGTTATAATTTTTATTATGACTGTTTTTAGCGGAGCAGATAACGTTCCCTGACTACGCTCACTGCCTGAGTGTCAAGACGTTTCTCTACATGTGCGGCTTAGACTTCAGGGTGGAACAGAAAACCAACGCAGAGGAAATGTCTCCCTCAGGTAAATATGATTTTAGGCAGATAAAGGGTCAGGCATGCAATATGATATATAATGTGAAGAAGAGTTATACACTGTGTTGATTGTCTCCCTTGCCTCATTTTCTCTTTAAATCTTATACTGTTCAAAAAAAGAAACGCATAGCTTGTCATATTTGGTTAATTTAGTTATATGGCTACAAGGATATCCACCAAACTGCAGAAAATGTTTATCTGGTCGTCGACCTTTCGTCCATTGCCACAAGTGAGCTGTGCACGTGACGCATGCGTTATCAGTGGCTACAATGTCAAAATTGCTCATTTGGCATGACCACTCGTCATGCTTCAGTGTAATCTCGTGAAACTCGGGGAATATTGAGCTCTCACCATGTCTTCCAAAACCCATAAAAGCGGATTGTTCGCCACAAAGAAATCAGACGACAATTCAGCGACGAAAGATGGCCCGATTGAGCAGAGAAGACCGCCAAATTGCATTGGGTCGTTTACAAGCAGGCCAAAGTCAAAGTGCAATCGCCAGGCACTTCCACGTGTCCCAGAGCACCATCAGTAGACTGTGGGTCAGGTTTCAAGCCACTGGCTCCGTTGCTGACTTGCCACGAGCGGGAAGACCAAGGGCGACAACTGCTGTTCACGACCGCTTCATACGGCTCCGCCACCTCCGGAATCGTTTCCTGTCGGCCTCATCTTCTGTCCAGGCTCTCCCCGGGCCACACCGATTATCGGACCAGACCGTGCGGAACCGCCTGCATGAAGCTGGTTTGAGAGCTCGCAGACCTCACAGAGGAGCTGTCCTCACCCGCCGCCATCGCCAGAACCGAGTGCAGTGGGGCAACCAGCACCTTCGCTGGACCGTCCGGAATCACTGGAGACACGTGTGGTTCAGCGACGAGTCCTACTTCCTGCTCCAGCGACATGATGGTCGGAGGAGGGTCTACCGGAGAGTAAACGAACGTTACGCGCCCAACTGTGTGGATGAGGCACCCGTTCATGGTGGTGGAGGCGTCATGGTGTGGGGGGCGATCAATACCGCTGGAAGGAGCACCCTGGTGCACGTCCAAGGGCGCATAACTGCCCAGCGATACGTGGAGGAAATTCTGCGCCCACACGCCCTTCCTCTTCTGGCTGACCAGGATGCCATATTCCAGCAGGACAACGCTCGCCCGCACACAGCACGACTCACCACCCAGTTCCTCACCGACCACCATGTCCAGGTGCTTCCCTGGCCATCCATGTCGCCAGACATGAACCCGATAGAACACCTCTGGGATGAATTGGACAGACGTGTGCGCAGGCGAGAAGAAGCGCCGGCAAATCACCGCGATCTATTGCAGGCACTTCAGGAGGAGTGGGACACCATCCCACAGCAAGATATCCGACATCTGATCCAGTCCATGCCCAGAAGGTGCCGGGCAGTTGTTGCTGCTCAAGGCAGTCACACCCCCTACTGACTTGACAGCCTCGGCACCCAATCGTATTGATTGACTGATTGATTTGAAGATGCAAATGAACTGTGTGTGCATTCAACTGTGTCCATACCAAATTTCAAACAAATAATCTAAATATTGGATTTTCTGTTAATTTTTTCGAAAAATAAAACAAATTTGGCAAGTAGCAACTATGCGTTTCTTTTTTTGAACAGTATAATTCAGCTGGTTGGCATCTATTGATGCTGTTGTAGTATGTGTGTGTGAGCGTGCGTACATGTGTGTGTTTGTTTGTGTTCATGCATGTGTGTGTGTGAGTGTGTGTTTTCCACAAAAACAGTGTGGAAATTGTCAGATTGTGCATTTTTGTGATACAGTGTATCTGCATTTGTTGTATATAAAACTGTGTGTGTGTGTCTGCCTGTCTGCGCATGAGAGTGTATCACAGTGCGTCTTACATGAAAATGGCGTAGAATTCGTGAGATTGTGCATCTCCAGCCATGATACAAGATTTACATTTTTTTTTTTTTTTACATCAGTTGCATGCAGGCTGCTGCTACCCTTATTTTTTGCCCTTTTTTTTGGGGGGGGAGCATCCTTCTTCATGGGTCTTTTTTTTCTAATTCTTTCCGCTTATACTTAATACCTAGCCTGGACATGTATTCATATGATGGACAATTTTTTTTTCTTCTTTTTTTCTCTTCATTACAGTTACTCTATCGTTACGGCTATTTCATTCACCTTTGCTATGTCTAGTAGTTTGTGTTTATGGGTGTGTGTGTGTGTATGTGTGTGTGTGTGTGTGTGTGTTGTTCCCATAATTCTGTTAAATAATACCATTTTCAGCGGGACAATACATAACAAGTTAATTAATCCAACGCTCGATGGACAAAAGGCGAGAATTTACAAATTACCAATTACAGTACTAGTTTTCAGCACAGCATCATACGGCGCATATAAATAACTTTACATTAACAGCACTATACACTGTACTACTATTTATCTATATTCTTATACACAGTTCAATTTTACTAGAGATTTCGAAGTCGAGCTTGGTTCTGAAATAAGACCTTCATGTTAGTTTTTGGATTTCCGTACTTAAACTGGCTTATGTGTGAGTTTAGAGGGAGCGGTCAGCGACCATAAACTCTATTTAAACGAGACAGATATGCAGCAAAAGGAGGGGGGGGGGAGGAGGTGTCAGTAGAGGTAATGCAGGAGGAAGTGATAGCAGAGTCCCGTGGGAACGAATGCGGGGAATGGAAGAGGGTTGGAGGGCAGGGGGGAGGTGATGAGTGAAGGAGAGCAGTCTGGAATGAAACAATGGTAACAGATAAGGGAGTCCGAGAGAGAGCGAGAGAGAGCGAGGACCGAAGTCATTAGTAGCAGCGCAGCGGCCAGCAAGCAAGTTCAGCGATTTTCAGTTCTGCAAAACTATGGAGTTCAATTTTACTTCTTGGGCAAAAAATCTGCCCCAACCTGTAATTGAGGTTGTGGAAAAAGAGGAGTTCACAAGCCTCAGTGCCTTGAAATATGCAGGAGAAAAGGACCTGGAAAGCCTTATGTTAAAACGAGGCCACATAGTGGAATTAAAAGCGGCAGTGGCAGACCTGCAACAGAAGTACGGGGGAGGGCCGTTGCGTGCTGCCGACCAAGTGGCACCGCTCCAGGGCCTTCTTGGCAACATGGCCATACAGTCTGTTTCACCAGGTGAGATTTATTTACGAATTGTTGACTTCGTACCGGATTCTATGGCGGTGGAGGAAGAGGTGACACTCGGGGGAGGTGTCACGCTCAAGCTGGCCAACAAACCAAAGTTGGAGAAAGTATCCCCCTGCCACTGGATCGTGGCAAATGCTAAAATAATGGCAAAACTCATGAACACCGTGGACTTCGACCACGAAACTTACCTCTGTTATACAGAGATGGTGGGCGAGCTCGGCGCAAGATTCTCCTGGCAGTCGGTGCTCCTTTACGATGACGAGTACAGGAAGCGCCAGTCTACCAGCGGGTTTGCTTGGGGAACCCCCAACCCCCACCTGTCCACAGTGATTCTCTGTGAGCGTGCCCAACAAGTTCCTGGCAACAAAAGCGGCAAGGCCACGACGGGAAGCGGCGGTATTCGACGACCTGTGGGACCCAGTGGGAAGGAGGTGTGCCTGCAGTACACAAACAAAGGCACATGCCTCTACGGGTCCCGCTGCAGGTTCGAACACGTGTGTGACACGTGTGGAAAGGAGCACCCCGGCAAAGACCACCAGGCGACAGCAAACACCAGTGCCTAGGATACAGCGCAGCGAACTGACAACACAACGGTAGGCCCCACCTAGTCCAGCCCGTTCCCTCAATTAGATCCTCATGACTGTGCGTTTTTGGGAAATCATGCATCTATTAGTGCAAAATCTCAAATGTGGCACTCAGTGCTAGAGGGCGATTGTGACAGAGAATTTTTGTTAGACGGTATACAGCACGGTTTTCGGGTAACAGAAAAACATAAAACATGTGTGTTAGCAGCAGAACAAAGCAATTATAAATCAGCGTACGATCATCGCGACGTGGTAGAACAAGAACTGTTAGATCAAATAGCAAAAGGAAATTATATAGTGGCAAGTAAGAAGCCAACGGTCGTAAGCGCACTAGCCGCGATCCCCAAAGAAGATGGTAGCGTTAGGCTAATTCATGATGCCAGCAAACCAACAGGTAGGGCAATGAACGATTACTCCATCCCTGAGTCAGTGAAGTTTCAAACAGTCTCTGATGCGTGCGCCTTAGCGAAGACAGATTATTGGTGTGCTAAAGTCGACTTGCAGTCCGCATATCGCTCAGTGTGCATCAGTCCGGATGATTATTGTGTAACGGGACTCAAGTGGCATTTCAAAGGTAAAAACAGACCGACTTATTTGTTTGACAGTCGACTTCCATTTGGTAGCAATGTAGGACCGTCACATTTTCATAGACTTTCACAGTCAATTCGCAGGTGCATGGCCAGGAGAGGCATGCCTGGTGTGTTAGCATACATAGATGATTTTCTTTTAGTAGCAGCAACAAAAGAGGAGTGCAACGACATGTTATTTTCTTTGATTAGATTATTGAGGGAACTAGGCTTCAACATTAGCTGGAAGAAGGTGGTGGGGCCCACCCAACGTATCACATTTCTTGGAGTCGACATCGACACGCGGAACAACACTCTGTCACTTG